>NC_141075.1:1810000-1862500 GCF_041138505.1 Cibotium barometz
CTTAGCATAAAGAAGGAAAATACTCAACAACACTAAGAACAAAAGCATTGGGTACAATCTCTCCCCCTAACGTGTGTGGCTCTCCTCTCACACGCCATATTTATTTTTAGCCCATAGAGCTATAAATAGCACCTATTTTACTTTTGGGCTTTTCCTTTATAAAAAATAACTTTGTCCAAAGTTCAAATGTTTATACATGATAAAAGCATGGCCCTACAACAGATATAAATGGATCAATGCTTATAAATTCACTTGTGCTCACACATTGAACTATCTTGTGTACGCGCGCGCGCGCGCACACACACACACACACGTAATATAGGCTACAAAATACTGAATGTCATAATGAACACATGATCTTCATCTTCACCACCGCTCAATCCACCATCCATATAACACCCCAATTGGTACCCTCGTACAGTGTGACATCTCGCACATCTCATTACCTATACTCATAGACATCATCCACGTTAGAGTTAAAAACAATCAATTAAAGTCACATTAGTTAATCCCAAAACTATCTTGAGAAATAGGCTACCATAGTATCAAACTGTACGTATCCACTCTGGCATAGTACAAACAGGTGTCCCCGATATAAAATAAGAATTATAATTCCCAATAATATAACAATGATTTTCATAACAGTTTCACCCTGCTCACCTACCATAAGGCACTTTGCCATCTTACATGCTCTAACGGGCACTTAACTTTTGTAAGATGACATTGGAACATATTACCTTGAGTTTAATGTCAAATAGGGAAAGCCTACTTAAGACTAATACTAGAGGCCGAAACATTTTTTAGTTTGGACAACCTAGTGTGAAGACTAGTCACTTGTATGTTTTTCTTGACACTAAGGAATACATTATCACTCCCTTACAATAGAATAGTTGTGAGCTCTCCTTCTTCTTTGTTCTTGCTTGCATGTATACTATTAAATCTTTCTTGCTTGATAGATGCATGCTAAATAGGTTTGTTTGTAGGTTTCCTTCTTACATTAGCTTCTTCTTCTTCCCGTGGCCTTTTGTGAGAGAGAACCATCGCGAAGACGAACCTCTATTCTCCTCCATCTAGGTGAAGAAAGATCTTCCTTCGCCCCTTTAGCAAAGGAGAAATATGATGTGACAACATATTAAAGACGTGATGGACGAGCTAGTGCACCCACATCGGGGAGTTGCATAAGGTAAGCTCTTGACTTGAAAAGGTACCCCGATGAGGAAGACAATTCACCATCTACAATGGTTTTTTTTTTGTGGAGTACACACACCTAATCATAATATGTTATGATTCCTAAATCTTAAGAATTTTATATTTTGATTTCACAAACGTGGGGAAGCTCACTAGCAAGTTACTTGTCTAGAAGAGAATAGCTCATTTTGTGCTTGATGTTATGATGGTTCCACATGAACCTTTTTAAGGTGTGTGACGTGCCCAAGTTGGGATGCTTGAGTTATCCTCATTTTTGCTAACAATAAAATGGCAACTTTTCAATAATCCTTGTATATGAACTAGCTAAACCACTCTACGAAAAACCAAAAGTTTATATTATTAAATTTTTATTTAAAAAACACTTTGTAATACTTTTTTAAGGTATACAATTTGAGATAATTTAGTAATATCCAAGATTCAAAATCCACAAATCTTCAAACATGGTCACATGCCATCTGCACATGCATATGAATAAAACCATGGTATAGAAGTATGGAAGAGAGAGAGCCAAAACTAAATAAGGAGATAACTTTTGAGGGTCTATGTTTTTAAACAAGCATGTTTGCTCCATCTTTTAGGCAAAAGAACTTGGGTTCAGCTTCATTTTTGATGGACCATCATCGTTGGATCTTGTACTGAAGCTTGGTAATCTCCAAAGCCCAATGAGCCAACAATCATAATAAACGTGTCAGATAGGGCTTTGGGATTCTATTATGTAAAAAGTGATTTTTTGAGACAAAATTGGAACTCTTTTCCCTCAATGGTTGTTGCGAGCCAACCATGTAGAGTTGGGCGATGTGTAATGTTATCACGTGTGTGGTGCATATTCACAACTTTTTATTGTGGTGCATTAATTAAATTGGTCGCTTAACATGCCCATTTTATAAGTAAAGCGACCCTAGGCCAAAACCTTTGATCAACTAGAATAAGCAATTATTGCCTCCGTGCCAAACTCTCCTAGCAAATCAATGATGCCTCTCTGTACAATGTTTCTCCAGCACACCTCCTGCTTGTTTCCAGCACACTCCCAGCTTCTCGAGGGAGGAGAGAGAGAGAGAGTGAGGACATCCTTGTGCTACAGTCTGAGAGAGAGAAGAAGAAGTAGAGAAGAGAACTTTTTAACGTCGTAGGAAACTATCCCCCGAGAGAGAGAGAGAGAGAGAGAGAGAGAGAGAGAGAGAGAGAGAGTCATGAAGGCCCCAACATGAGAAAGACATTGTGAAAAGCTCCTTTCGTTCTTCCACACACTAAACCCTGCACTTTTAAGTCTAAGGGCCTTTACACATTGCTACCAAACGTTATGCCCCAAATGGGGCTAGTACTCTCTTTACAAGTGGGGAGTCTTATAAACGTGCCCGGGAGGCAGTACAGGGCCTGCGCAGTAAAACACTGAAGCAGAGCAGGGGTGAAGAGAATGGCCGCTCTTCCGCAACGACTTGTGCAGAGCGCAGTTGCAGCTAGTGGGTTGGGCGTCATCACTCTGGACAGGCCGAAGGCTCTCAACGCCATGAACCTGGGTAAGTCAAAAAGTGTGGTCCGAAATTGATTGCCACTAGGTATCTAGCTCCCGATTTCCTTCACGGCACATGCCAAAATTTTTAGAGTAATCAAGGGCTTTGTGTCAGATAAAGTTCTCGATCACTCAGCGATTTTGATTGATTCATTCTAAGCAATCTGAAGATAGGCTGTCAAACCCCCAAGAGAGAAGGGTGGAGATGGTAAATCAGTTTCTACTTAAGGACCTCGATGAATCATTTGGTGCAGGAGTCCAGGATGGATGAATTTGTGTGTGCGAGAAGCAATACTAAAAAATGCTTAAGAGCTGTATTTGTTTTTGTGATCGTTGCCCTTATACTTTTTGCAAGCTGTGTAGAAAATGGTTGAAGATTTGACCACATCTGACTACCCAACTGGTGTGATGATAGTAGGCAAGGTAGGGTCTAGGATAAGAGCAAGTTGTTTTCATATTTTTTGTGTGATTTGGCATTGAGGAGGGACTGTTGGATTCAAGCATTATTACCTTTTGCCTAGTTTATGAGTGATATGCTAGGCTTTACAAAAAAGCCCCTACGCCGCTTTCATTTATCTTGTCTTGTACTATGTCATTAGTATTATCGACATAGAATCTTGCTTGTCTCATTTATTAGATTCACATGTTTATCAAAGCAACTGCATGTTGTCATTCATTAGGTTCACATGTTTATGAGAAGTTTGGATTTTTAGAAATGCGCTCATGTAAGCACTTGAGCAAGAGCTGAATCTTGAATTAGTAGCATCTTTGATCATAGCTAACACACCCAAGATTGTCCAAGTGAATGCTTGAGTTTTTGATGCAATTCCCATAGTGGTACATAGGTTACTCCAATGAGAAGTTGGGGTGGTTGTAAGAGGTTTTAGAAATCAAGGCATAGATGGCCTGAATTAGGGTTGCTGTTGCTGGTCAAAGGATGGTACTAGTCAATGTACAGTAAGGTTTGGGGCAGATGAGCACAGCTTGAGCATAGGCTCATCACAAGCCTTCAAACGAGGTAAGTGTACAGATGTATACATTGTTGGATGATCAATGATCAGGGTTGATGTAAAGAGGTGGTGGAGATGGGTTCTTACTTAGATTGAGACTATATTAGTCAGTGGATTGCTCATAATCAAGTATCTCCAGTTGAAAGAGGATCAAGATCCAAACGAGGACATACTAAACTTTCAGCCACACACTTGGATAGTGGGCTTTGGTAATATTCAACACTCACATGATAGGACCATCTTCCAACAAAAAGGAATGAAACTTAGCTTTGATACTAGTGTAATGGGTTCGAGGGCAAAAGGATGAAAGAACTTGATGTGCGAGAGATCAAAGCAAATCAACACAGCATTAAATGGATGAATGAATATATGTATAATGGTGAATGAGACAATGGGGAGTGGAATGTGAGTGCACTTCTGTTAACTTAAGTGATGCACAATTAACCATAGATGAAACATAGCACAATCACCAAGACCAACAAGGGATTGAAGATGAATCGAACCCCCTGCATTTCTAAGTATTTTATTACCAAAAGAAGTATTTATAGTACTCAGGCCTCTAGTTGGTTGGCAACGATGCCCAATAGTCCAAGGAGCAAGATTTGTATATGGGAGGCAATGCTGCGAGATGACCCATTGACGACAACGATGCCAGAATGAGATTTGTATATGGTAGGCAATGATGCCAGATGAGCCACTGACGGCAACGATGCCAGATATCTAGGACTTCGCAGTTGGGCGGTCATTGCGACTAGATGGCCTAGATGACTAGTGGATTTCGTAGTCGCGCGGTCATTGGGACCAGATGGCCTAGATGATTTGTATTGGATTTCATAGTCCAGCGGTCAATGCAACCAGATGGCCTAGATGACTATTGATGAATTCTCGGGCGGTCCTAGTGACCAGATGGCGTTAAGCGACAATCTGAGCAGTTCCCCTCGGAACCCAGATAGCTCAGTACGGTTTCCGATAAAACCATACATGACAATCCATGAACAAGAGGATCATTGCTTATGCATTGCATATTGATGTATGTTTGAATTTCTTTGGCTTTGTGTGTTGGTTTTGATGTGTGGACAATGCTTGGATTTATGGCATGTGATAGTCCATTGGGCTCCAAGACTACTAGCCAGTACTCGGAATATCCAGTAGACGCGAATGATTCATACTTGTTTGTTGACTAGCTTGCGTCTAGTTTTTGCAGCAGCAGGTAAGTAGCCATTTATTATATCTAACACATGTGACAGGCCATGAAGATGTACCATCAAGAACAAGGACATCGGTCAAAGAAAAGGCATTGAGATGTTGCCAAATGAGCAGATTACACCACATGTATGGGAAAAGACCAGATGCACAAGCTCACTAGATGGGGCTAGCACCTTGAAATATATCGAGGTACATGATATACTTGAAACATATGGATATACATGGAACATATGGATGTGCTTGGAACACTTGCAGTCCATAGTTGAGGATAACTACAATATAAGAGGGAGGGAATGTAACTATTTGGCCCTCCTAGCTCTATTTCACATGATGAAACCCATGCCCGGACACACCAGACAGGTGGAAGAAGACATGGGGACAGGGTCCATAAGGTTTGATTAAGAAAAAGCACCATTCTTGGTCAAAAAGCAAGAAAAAGCAAAAAGTCAAATAGGGTTGACCACGAGCCAAGGCCACCATTAGAAAGAGGAGACTGAGCCGGACCAAAAAGCTAAAAGGCGCTTATGGATTCGTACAGCCGTATGGAACTGTGTGGAGCTGTGCGAATTGAAAATTTCAGAAACCCTAAAATTGCTCCAAAAACTGCTTTTTAGAGATTTTTATTGCCCGAAAACCATTAAAATAGGTTTTATAGCAGTTTTCTTGCCAGAAAGAGCTTTTCCATGGTTTTCTTTATCGACAAGGCTATAGGAGTCGTGGAGATTACTCATGGGATGAGTGAGTGATTCTTGGACTTGAACATGGACTAGAATTCGGACTTGGATTTGGATGTGGACCTGGAACTTGAACTTGGATCTAGACTTGGATTTGGATCTGAGATTGGACTTGGACTTGGATTTGGATTTGGACTAGAACTTGGATTGGGACTGGATCTTGGACTACTAGAACTTGGATTGGAACTAGAACTTGGACTTGGATATGGACTTGGACTTCGATATGAACTTGGACTTGGACATTGGATTGGAACTTGGACTTGGATTCATTGGATTTGGATTTGGTACTAGCTGGTTGAGAGTTACTTGGGTCATCCCTGTGGTGTGCTCGGCATCAGAGATCTCGTGCCTCAGCATTGACATCGACTTAGATATCCTACATTGGCATATCTGTTTGTTTTGTATTCATTGATTGTATTGATCTTGGCTAGCGTGCCCGTGGATTGTTCCTGAATAAATTCCAGAAAGGGGGCGGGGCTTGTTCCCTGCTCAGCGTGGTGTACTGTGCAAGATCCCTATTCCCTTCTCTCTCTCTCTCTCTCTCTCTCTCTCCCCTCTCGCTCTCTATGTCTTTATCTCTTGGACACGTGGTTGAGTTTGTCATTGCACACCTCGTTGGGCTTACATCGGAAAGATAAATGCAGCCACTTTGCTGAAAAACGCAGCAGAACTTCATGCTCCAAAAAACGGAGGTGAAAGAGGGAAGGGGTCGCCTAGAGGTGGAGAGCCAGGACCTAGACGTGTGATACCATGTGAAAGTATGCACAGGTGGAAGCGATTATTGTATAGGCACAGTAGAGAGAGTGAGAGAGAGAAAGAGAGAGTAGATAATGATCAAGTCCTGTTATCATAGCATGAGATTACAAAGAGGTTGAACAACTAGCAGACGGGCTTCAGACAATATGCGCTAGGATTGAATTGGTTACAACAAGTGAGAGGGGAGGCCTTTATATAAGGATGCCTTGAAGCTGGCTGACTGCCATGTAGCTGGCCGACAGCAGTCCACGACCTTGTAAATCAGCCACGGCTCATGAAAAAGAGATAAAATACATGTTTGCCCACTATAAGGTCCAGATCCCACACATGAGATGCACATAAAATTCTAACAGATTTACCTATTCTTGAGGGTACATATATAAAACATGTGTGCATGTGGCTTTCCCCTATTCTTGAGGGAACAGGAAAAGCATTGTGTATGTGGCTTTTTGCTATTCTTGAGGCTAGAGAAAAAACATGTGTGCATGTGGCTTTCCCTATCCTTGAGGATACAGACAAAGCATGTGTGGATCTCAATCATATTCAAACACACATGTCCAAGGGTTTTCCGGGCGTATTTGGGTCCTGTGAATAGTTGTGGACATTAAGTGTAGGTTACAGTTATGACCAGAGACGATTCACATGCTCATTTCCATGTGAACATCTTAAAAAATCCCCCATTCGCAAAACCTTCCCGGTGGGGTGGGTGGGGTGGGTGGGGCTTCTAAGCAGAATCTATAGACATACAACTCTTGTTCTGATTGCAAGTAGTGACACCACAATCATTCTCTCCTTGACCAAGGAGCGAGACTTGGTAGTGAACACCTCTGTGAAGATCCATTTTACTCCAGGGGTCCAAGGGCCATCGAGGGAGGGTTGCGGGCTGAAATCCGTGCGAGAAGAAAAGCTTTCCAAGGTTCACCACCTGGCTGAAGACCTTGAACGACCGACTTACCCAGCAGGGCTCTGCTCTGGATAGTTGGATCGATGATGCCCAGGCCCCCATGATGACGGGGCTGTATGATCACCCTCCAGGTCACCTTGGCCCACGTGGGCCGTTTGTCCCTGCCCAAATGAATTAATAACTGGAGATCAGCCACAGGTGCAGTCCTCAATCGTCCCAACACTACAATATCGGCATAGGCCATTCATCAATGCATTTGGGGATACGTAGAGGCCCTCAGAATATGGTAGAAGATTGCACTTCTTATGTTTAGCATCAAGAAAGGGCCTTACTACATCACTTGTGACCATTTCTGTGGCTCATTGACTCAGGACCTTAGATATTCAATGATGGTGACTGAACTGATGGTGCTCTCGATGCCCACTCGCAGGATATTAGCAATGGATTTCGGGTGATTATTGGGAGCTTTACATCTTGCTAGATTTGGAGGGCTAGATGCACAAGGGCCGTTGCATGTACCCTGGCATTTTCTATGCAGTCACTCTCAATCATTTGAGTTGATATTAGAGACTCTCTTTCTGCTACTCCAAGTCCCTTTAGGTTGGCAGAGGTCACATGGACTGCCCTTTCCTTCACTTTCTGGGTTAATATGTATTTTTTGGTGACAGCCCTTCCTTCACTTCTCATGGATGACTTCATTTGATGCTTCTTTATTTATTTTTGGGTTGACTAAGCTGACTATCCAATATTGCTGCTGTTGAATAGTCCCATTTTAGCTGACCACCATTAGGCTAAAGGTGTGCCTGTTTGATTGCAGAAATGGATTCAACATTCAAAAGCCACTTGGATGAATGGGCAAACAATGCAGCAGTAAAGGCTGTTTTGGTGGAAAGCAGTTCACCAAGAGCATTTTCAGCAGGTGCACTCATAAATGCTACATATTTTATCCTACTAATATAGTTTTCCGTAGGGATGTTAAGACTGTTTCTTGCACGTGCCAATAATGTTCATTAGTTTGTTCTATGTTCCCATTAGCTGTTATTGCGTTATGCTTTCTTACCAATGCAGGAATGGATATAAAAAGCCTTGCAACTGCTGTTCAAGAAGACAAGAAAACATCTCTCGTGTCAAAGGTCATTTCTCAAACAGGCTTAGCGAGGGGTCTTAGAGCACGATGGTGGTTTGGTGCTAATTAGAAAAGTGCACGCACAAGTAGAAATGATAGGTATCATGCAATTATGCAGGTGGTGATGTGAAGTGGATAACAACAAAAGGCTGCAAAGATTTTGGAATGCATGCAGTTGCATTGAAGGTTGTTCCATGCATGGATTGTGATATAATCTCTCCTTCTCTGCACGTAATCGAGTAATTCATTAATAAAAAAGTCGCTAAAGTGCACGTGAATGAACAATATTTATATTTAAAAAACCTTATTAACAAGGCTATTCTTCTCTCTACATCTGGGGGCATGCAGATGTTTGATGCAGAGTATACGCTTATTTGCAAAATTGCAAGGTTTCAGAAGCCGTATGTTTCTGTCATGGATGGTATCACCATGGGTTTTGGTATTGGTCTGTCAAGCCATGGTAGATATCGCATTGTTACGGAGGTACTCAAACTTAAACTAGTCATTATGGTTTCTTTTTTAATATTCCTTTTTTAATATTTATGTTTTGTGATCGATTGGTCTGAGTTCTTTTGTTTTGTGTCAGCGAACTCTTCTTGCAATGCCTGAGAATGGAATTGGCCTCTTTCCAGATGTTGGTTTTGCGTACATAGTTGGCAAAAGCCCTGGGGAAGGGGCGATTGGTAAGAGTTTATGTCCTTTGCTTTCTTGTAGCATGCACAAATAGTATTTTTTTTCCTAAGAAAAGATCCATCTATTAGCAGAAATTAGAACATCTGCTTGCGACCAGACTACAATTCTCTAAGGAGCTAAAGCTGCATGCTCTTCAAATTATGCGTCAGATGTCCAATTGCCCCAGAAAGTCTGAATGAGGTCTGTCTAAAAAAAGCAAATGCTTCTGCTGGTGGGTGATTGTATTCTCCATGGTGTCAGTGCTTTGTGCACGCGACGTGGAAGGCTGTGATGCAGCCGATGTGCTTGCCAGTGTTGGTCTGGGGGTCCAGGGTGCCTTTGGGGTGTCAGCAGTGGTGATAGCATTGATCTGAAAGTAAGTTACCTGAAGTATGAGACCCTTGCTATTCTTGAAGAGGAGCGCTCTGGGACCCTTGCTATTCTTGAAGAGGAGCGCTCTGAGGCCCATGTGATGGTCTCCCTAGTGACAATTCGGTGATGGTCTTTCAAGTGACAGTTCGGAAGGTACCTGGGTTCGAAGTGAACATGTGTAGCATCCACCACCAAACCTGTTGCCCTCGCAGGCAATGTCGTCAGGTCTCCATGGGAATGCCACACCAACTGCCAGAGGCAGAGCGACCGGTGATGTCAAGCCATGTTTCCATTGGAGGACTTGTGTGGGCAACCAGCCAAAGGAAGTGTGTGATCTTCCTCAGCCAAGAACTGTCCCAGAGCCACTTTCGAAAGTTGTAGAGAAAGATGGAGAAGTGATGGTTTTTTATAGGTGTGCCATTAATTCTGTGCTTTTGGATTTGTCAACTCAGCTGGGTGGAGCACTTGAAAAAGGGGAATTTTAGGTGCTTCAGCAGGGCTATGGGGTCTCTCCAATGCCACTTGCCCGGATCCCATTGAAGTCGAGCGAGGGGGAGATTCTCCCAAAGCCACAAGCGCCACAAAAGGTCGTGGTGCAACTTTTAGAGGGGAGTGATATCATGTGCATCACAAAATTGAGTGCCTCATGGACATGGATCTCAGCATTGAAAGGCTTAGGTGCAAGTTTAGGGGCCGGATTGGAATAGATCAGGTTCCTATGAAACTGCCGAAAAGAGCCAAGATGAGGCGCCCAAGTGTGTGGCCAGTTGGAAGTACCTTTATAGGGATATTTGTTCTGATGTCCCAATGCGACAACACCCAAGCCATGTCCTAGTGGTATGGGATACGAGGGCTTGCTGAGAGCACCATCAATAAGCCCACTTGGCATTCCCTTTTGGGCACTGTTGGCCTGAGTAATCTTTAGTAATCCGATCTCAGTTTTCGAGTGCGTGTTCTAGTGGAGCAGAGAGTGATTCTGCGATGGATACCATGATACCATTCAAGTTGTTCCTCCTTTGAAAGGGGTGCCTAAAGCGATAGTACCAAGCTGACAATCAGGCCACATGCAGGGATATGTTCAGTCAGATTCCTTAGTTTTGTCCATTTTGATGGGTCATCTTTTGGGAATTTCAGTGTACGGTTAGGATTACGAGATTTCGGCAGGTTATGTGATGGTTGGCATGTTGCATTTCGTGCCATCATGTGTTATCACTCCGGATTCTGATAGGAAAGTGCAAGTGTTACGCCCACATACGTGGAACTCTATCCGGGCTGGAAAAGCTAGCGTTAGATCCATAGTGGATGACCACAAAAGAGTTTGGCTACCGACTCTTGTCCCAGCCATAGGTCCCTTTTTGGAACCACCCCCGAGTCTAAGGTCTAGATTGTCGTCAGTTAGCCAGCCCCGGCAGCCTTGGCGCGTTCCATACGTCCCATACCACTAGAGTACCTACCTGCCTATAGCTACCCTTGAGATCCATAGTCGTTGACTGCTATAGAGTTTGGCTACCCCCGAGCTTTGAAGCAAATGCACACTTATGTTAGTGCTATGTATGCACAAGACCTAACCAAGGAAACTTTTTCCCATGTGGTTTTTCCCCTTGAATATCTAGTGTGCAAGGACACTATATCTATTGCTTTGTACTTTCATATTATTATGATGGATGGATATATGTGGATGGTTGACTCCATCACCTCCATTGATTCTCACTCTCACTTTTTGTGTGCTCTATCTACCTCCATCTTTGTTTCGGTTGTGAGCTAAAACCCTAACACTCTCTCTCTCTCTCTCTCTCTCTCATGAGCTCCAGATCCAGGACATGCTCCACCGCCATCAAGCTACCTTTCCACATGACATAGCTGAGGGAGACCTCTCGGCCATACTCCTCAACCCCATGCTTGACATTTTGGCGAGTGGTATACCATCTACTCGGAGCTGATGTTGCTCCCATGTTTTTATGCTCTTAGTTTTCCATGACGAGTTTCCATGGACAGTTTTGTATCACCCCAGTGAGATAGCTATATTTATGTTTTCATTCTGTTTTATTTTCCATTCCATGATGAGCATAGTCATAGGGAATGGGCATTTTTAGACTCGGGAATGTTGGGGATGGTAGCATCTTCCCGTTCCCATTCCCGTTCCATGTCACTCTATAGTCATAGGGAATGGCCATTTTCAATCTTTTCCGTCCCCGTTCCCCGTCCCCATTTCGCGTCCCATGTGACTATGATGATAAGATATACCATGGACATTATTGTACCACTTTGGTCTCATAGGCCCATTGGGTCTTTAGTAGACGCTTAATATATCTTTCTTTCTTTCTTTCTTTCTCTCTCTTGCTGTGGCTATCCAACATTTGGTATTAGAGCTGGTCTCTCTTGGAGGAAGCCTCTTGCTGGATTGCCTGGACATGACCGCGAGAATTGTTGTGAACGGACGTCTGTGCGCCGACGAAAACTATTGTGGCCAGACCTTTGTGTGCCTACGAAATCGTGCTGCCCCTCTGCTCAGCCCCCTTGGTGGCGCTAGTGTGGAGCGAACCACCACCGGCCATTTCTGCCAGCTGATCGGGCGGTGCTAGTGCGGAGAGGTCCAGTGTTGCGCTGACAGTGGGCGGTGCTGCAACCACAGTGGGTGGCGCTCAGCCCACTTTGACAGGGCATTTTCAGCAAGGACAAGGGGAAAGCAAAGAGCTTTAAGCATGGAGGACATTGTCAGAATATGCAGCGGAGATGAAGACAAGATCTGAAAGCACCTAGAGCAAATGCACAGCAGAAAAACACAGAAATGAAGAGAGAAAGAGAGAGAAGCGTATAACTCTGCTATATACATGAGAGAAATCTTGGAATACAAGATATGAAGTGTGGGGGGGGGGGGGGGGCAAGGGGCCATTTTATATGGCCCCACATAGACAGTCGGCCTGCTGAAAAACAGCCGACAGCCCTTAAGCATGCCCACGACCTACTCCCTCCAGTTGGCCAGCAGTAGCACTTGTCGGCCAGCACACAGGGGAAACTCAGGGGCAGCAGAGCAGTCATACAGCCCTCCACACCAAGGAAAAAAATGGGAAAATATGGAGAGTGGGGAAAAATGAGAAAACACCTAAATTGGGCGGGCACACCCACAACAGAGGCCTTGGTATCAATATATAGACAGGAGATGACCGCTAACACCCCCTCTCAGCTCCTGGATGTGGAACCAACCCCAATGAGGTGGAGTGCTGCCGGAGCATAGCCTGAGGTGGAGACTTCGTGAAGAGGTCCGCCGCATTGTCCTCCGTCGAACAATAAAGAAGCAAGATGTCACCAGCCAAGATCTTCTCACGAACAAAGTGATATTGTATCTCTATGTGCTTGGTCAGGGCATGGAAGACCGGGTTTCGAGCAATAGCTATACAGCTCTCGTTATCGCATTGGATGACTGCGGGCTCCTTTTGTGGAAACCCAATCTCGCCAAGCAACCTCCGCAGCCACAACCTCGCAAGAAGCACTACAAGCAGCCCGATACTCTGCCTCTGTCGACGACAAGGCAATAGTTGGCTGCCTCTTACTGCTCCATGAAACCGCTCTTGAGCCGAGGGAAAAACAGAGTTCAAGATCCTTCGTACCTTGCAAATACCGCAAGATCCGCAATCCTGCGTCCCAATGAGACTTCAACGGCGTCTGCATGAATGAGCTCAACAGCCCCACAGAAAAGCTCAAGTCCAATCTGGTGTTCAGCAACCAGATCAATGAACCAACCAACTTCTGGTAGAGAGAGGCATCAACTAGCTCACGAGGATCATTCACTGTCAGCTTCGTGTTCGGGTCCATCGGTGACGTGATAGGCTTGCAGTTCTCCATCCCAAAGGCCTCAAGCAACTCATGAACATATTGCTGCTGAGACAAAGAACCCCCTCTGGGTCTGCCAGATCTCCAATCCCAAGAAGAAGTGGAGTAAGCCTAAGTTGGTCATCTCAAACTCCTTTGACAAGGCAGCCTTTGTCAGTGCAATGTGCTCCATATGACCGCCGGTGAGAATGAGGTCATCCACATAAAGGATGATCAGTGCGACCATGCCACGTTCTCGAAAGAGATATAGGTTGGGATCTGCAACCGATCTCTGAAATCCAGACCGGAGAAAGAAGGAATCAATCTTCTGATTCCAAGCCCTAGGAGCCTGTTTAAGACCATACAAGCATAGTAACATGGGACGGGGAATGGCAAAAGGTAGGGAACGGGGACGGCATATGGAATATGCAATTTATTGACTACAAAACACACTAAATAAAATAACATTTACGTTTTGACACTTTGAACATTCAAGGCATCACTTTAAATGTACAATACGTGGTGCAAACACCAAACAGGCGCTAATAAGTACACCAACAAAGTTCAAACCAATATATAAGCATGGAATGATGATCACTATCAAATAACAAAAGACTAGTGTCTACAATGCACATAAAGTGCTGAGTCAAGACTCAGAAGTAAAATACAATGAAACATAGCTAATTGATAAATCATAGAGCCTGCAATGCTAAATCGGAGGCTGGAGCGTGAGAAGTTGGCGTCATGATCATGGCTGCCTACACGACCAGTCTGAAAGGTAGTGGCATCGTCCTCTGGGCTCTGCTGTGTCTCCACCTGCTCATTTTCCTCCTCCTGCTCCATCTCCCACTGAGTAAAGGGATCTGCCTTTGCAGTCGCACCCTTGCAAAGCATTCGCAAGTTTGCGCTTACAAAGACAAGATCATTGGCCTTTCTACACCAAGGCGGTTTTTCTTCTTTGATGCAATATGGCTGTAAGAACTCCAAAGCTGCTCCAAACAAGAGGAGCTTACAGCTTGGCTGAGAATGCGGATAGCCAAGTGTTGCAACTCAGACCCATCTGAACCATAGTCTTCCCACCACAAAGCAGCCCCAACCTTCAACCTATCCTCCTGTGCAGCCGCACAACCAAAAGCACCATGAAAGGACCTGTATGCAGCAAGCTGGTCTCTGATTTTGCGCCTAATGCCTCCATCTGGCACTAGACGATCCAAGATACGCCTCCAACCATCATTGACCTCTCTGTCACTCTCTTGTCCATTACCCTGAAAGTCAGGGTCCACCATATATGCAGTTGCATGCATAGGAGAGGCATAGGAGTTCCACCTCGTCACACATAAGGAATGAATCTTCTTGTATCTGTCCTCATCGGGCTCTAACTCTTGCAACTTCTCTATCATTCTATCCATTGCCTCATACACCTTACTGATGCATGGCTGCATAGCATCTACAAGCCTCAACAAGTGGACAATAGGCCTCACCATAGCATCAATGCGTTTCACATCCTCCCAAAAGGAAGTGCTCTTTGCATGCTCCTTGCATAATATGCCTATGGCTGTCGAAGCCAATGTAGAAGTGGTGAACTCGACGTTGATAAATTGCTGCCTCAATGCACCATTGCACTCCACTCCCTCAAGCGGGCCAGCATCAAGAAGTTAAAGGCAAATTGGGTGTCTGAGTATTTGAGAAGTGAGAGCCTTGATTTCTTGGAGAACTCGTGGTGGAGGAACTGGTGGTTCAAGACAAATGTGACCATTTGATTGGCCTCCTGAATGATTGGCTCAATCCATGACATCTTTCCAATATCCTTTAAAAGATTGTTCAAGCAATGTGCCATACAATATGACACAGTCATGTGTGGATACATGCCCTCAATAATAGCTCCAGCTGCCCTATTTGCAGCCTCGCCATCTGCAACAAAACCCACCACACATTCCAGGCCCATGAGCTCAATGCCACTTGTCCACTCTGTTGCAAGCACGTATGCACTCTTCCATGTCCCTGAGGCATCATGTGAAGCAATAAAGTACATCGGAGGTCCATGTGATAAGTGGACCTCCAAGTATCGTGGTCACTGGATGAAGCCGTCTGTGGAGGTGCTCAAGAAGTGGTCTCTGTAGTAGAGCATCTTCGTCGGGAGTGGCTGACTGGGAGATAGCCAAGTCTCCTGTATGTGGCCCTGCCAAATGTCATGTCTCATGACTCTGTTCCTCTCTGTCTGAGGGAGGCGTCTGTGTGGTGCAGCTAGGTCATACTGTAAGGGTGGTAATCTGTCAATATCAATCCTGTATGATATCCACTGTACCACCTAGGAGTACCATGACCAGGTATGTCCCTCCTCAGCAAGCTGTCTGGATGCCTCAAAAGCAGCCCAAGATACCCGATTTAGTGGGAGCTCCCGCATCCTGTGTATAAAAGATATAGTCTGGAACATGGCCTCTACTAACATAGGTGGTACAGCAAACTCCGCTCGAAGGATATCATGTGGTACTGAAGGTTTGCTGCGGATCATCCGTGAGAGCATCAAAATCTGAGGGCGCTCTATCTGTGTCCATGAGGATGTAGCCAAACTTGGTGCCCATACTGTTGCTGCATACATCAATGCTGGAGTAACTAGTGTATCAAATAGCCACCCCTTAGTACGGGGCTCCTGGAAGTGTGTCTGGTGACACTGGCGTTCCAAAATTGCTAGTGTTGCGTACCCTCGTGTCACTCTGTCTCTGGCTGTCTCTGCCATAGAGAATCTCCCTGATGAGCTGGTAAATGTGACCCAAGGTATACATATGAGCCCACCACCTGTACCTGTCCCCGGGCTAGTGTAAGGATAGTCTGGCATCTGACTGCTGTTGATATATGAGAGAGAGTGAGGGAGTGGGGGGGAGAGAGTGAGAGAGAGAGTGAGAGAGTGGCCCGTGGGAGAGGAGAGAGAGAGAGAGAGAAAGAAAGAACGAAAGAAAGAAAACTATATTAATGTCCTTTAGAGGCCACATCTGACCTATAGGACTAATCAGATACATCCATGTGATTACATTCCACTTCGGGGGCAACAAAATGAAAATAGAGATAAAACTAAAAATAGTTCAAATTCCCTACATGACCGTAGGAGAATCCTAGATAACATGAAGGATTTCTCTAGCAGCTACTCTTCATTACTACCATGTTTGGTTGTCCTGAAATCTGCAATAACAGCTCTACCTCTACGGTAGATTGCCCATTTTCCTTGTTTCCTTGCTTCGTATACTTTATTGAGTTCTTGTTTCCCGTTTTTTAGTTGTGTGGCTGTGAGTTCATCCGCCATCCACACCTTCGTTCCCTTAAGTGACCTTGTTTGCTTCATGACTTGAATTTTGTCTTTCATATCTGCGTACCTCAAAACCACATGTTTTCCTTTGATTGCCACTGAGGGATCTCCAATGTCGATGAAAGGGATAGCTCTGCACAGCTTTCTTTGTAGAATCTCGCATTCCGGGACATAAGTATCATTCGCAATCTCCTCGTCCTCCAATACCTCCACCTGTTCCCAACCCTCTGACAAACCACCCACCCTAATTTCTTTTGCAATCCATTGTTGCTCGTTCTCTTCATTAATCTGTGATATTACTTCTTTAATGAGAATTTCTTTAGGCTGTGTGTCATTTTTGATGAAACATGCATGTATAAGGAGCCTGCAAGGCAACAGGAGCCTGGCAGAGTCATCTTTGATGATGATGGACATCATGGACAACAACAAAGGGCTGTAAATCAGCCATTACAGCAGGAAAACCAGCCCTTAAATGGTGCTGAAAATGGTCCAAATGGACAGCCAGAGATGGCAGAAGATATCCCTATGGATATACCACAGTTAGAGGATATACCGGGCATGATTTTTCAGCCTTATGGCATGGAACAGGAGCCACCAATGGGTGATATGCAGGCTGGACAGCAACCTGCAAATGATGGTCATTGGGTACGGAGGTCCACAAGACCCTCCAGAGCCCGTGACAGGTTTGTTCCAGGGGTTAACTACTTGATGCTCACTGACTGTGGGGAGCCCTCATGTTATAAGGAGGCTTTACAGAGGGCAGACAAGGCTCTTTGGGAGCGTGCCATGAAGTCAGAGATGGATTCTCTGCATAAAAATGGAACTTGGAATTTGGTGCCTTTGCCTGCAGGCAAGAAGGTTTTGCCATGCAAGTGGGTTTACAGGCTCAAAGTTGCACCAGATGCAAAGCCAAGATACAAAGCCAGGTTAGTGGCTAAGGGCTTCAAGCAGGAATATGGTGTGGACTTTGATGAGATCTTCTCTCCAGTGGTCAAAATGACCACACTTAGAGTTGTGTTGGCTTTGGTTGCGCATGATGATCTGGACTTGATTCAGATGGATGTGAAGACTGCTTTTCTTCACGGTGATCTCCATGAGGAGATATATATGCAGCAGCCAGAGGGTTATGCAGTGAATGGAAAGGAGAAGCTTGTATGCAAGCTGAAAAAGAGTCTTTATGGGCTCAAAAAGGCACCAAGGGAATGGTATCACAAATTTGATACATTCATGAAATCTCAGAAATTCAGGAGAAGTGACATAGATCACTGCTTGTACACCAAGAAAGCTTTGGATGGCAGTCTATTGATCCTCATCTTGTATGTTGATGATATGTTGATTGCCGGGAAATCTCGTAAGGAGATGGATACCTTGAAGCAGAGGCTGCATCAAACCTTTGATATGAAGGATTTGGGTGATGCAAATCACATTTTGGGTATGCGGATACTTCGGGACAGAAATCAGCATGTGTTGTATTTGTCTCAGAAGGAATACATTGGCAAAGTCTTGGAGAGGTTCAATATGGACGGGGGAAGAAGACTAGTACTCCTTTGCCTCCATATGTGAAACTCAGTGCTATGGACAGCCCACAGTCAGATAGAGACAGGGCTGATATGGCCAAGATTCCGTATGCTTCAGCTTGTGGCAGTCTCATGTATGCCATGGTTGCTACTAGGCCGGACATTGCATTTGCAGTGGGAGTGGTTTCTAGATACATGGCCAACCCTGGCAAGAAGCATTGGGAAGCAGTGAAAGGTGTCATGAGATACCTGAAGGGCACACAGGATTTGTGCATTTGCTTTGGCAAACAGGATGCATTAGTGCATGGTTACACGGATTCGGATTATGCCGGTCATCCAGATAACCGGAAATCTACTACCGGTTATGTATTTACATTCACAGGAGGTGCTGTGTCATGGATATCCAGGATGCAGAAGTGCCCTGCCTTATCTACTACAGAGGCCGAGTATATTGCAGCCACAGAGGCTTGCAAGGAGGCATTATGGCTATCTCGGTTAGTGGTTGATTTGGGCTATACAGGGGATATTCCATTGTTGCATTGTGACAGTCAGAGTGCCATCCAGTTGGCAAAGAACCCTGTCTTTCATGCAAAGACGAAGCATGTGGATGTGAAGTATCACTTCATCAGAGAGGTGATAGAGAACAAGGAAATTCAGCTTGTTAAAATTCATACGGATGACAACCCGGCTGATCTGTTGACAAAGAGTTTGCCTCCAGAGCGGTTTGCTCATTGCAGACACTTGATGGGCATTGGATGAGGCCAGTTTCAGCCTTGATATGGCCTTGTATATTATCATGTACATGCTGATTTTTCTTTTCCTTTACTTAAGGGCACTTCGCCTTTAAGTGGGAGGTTGTTGGGGTAAAGGCATAATGCCCACCCTTATAGTGTGTACAAGCCCATAAGTTATAGTACATAGTACACTTAGTACTTTTAATGTACTAAGTGCACTATGTGTACTAGTGCAATATACATGTGTGATAGTTGAGTCACACACTCATGCCTCATGAGTTGACTTATCCCCACAACTCTCTCTCTCTCTCTCCCTTCTCTGTGTATGTCTCCCACATGACCTAACCCTAATTCTTCCTTCTCCCCTTCAAGTCCCGCCTCCTTGAGGCACAAAACAAGTAGGCAATGTTCTGACTTGGTGGTGCCAGGCATGATAGCAATGATGCCTCTCTATCCACGCCATAGTTGCCAGGCGTTTTATGAAACGTGTTTCAAAAACGTTTCATTCATTTTCTAGAAGTTTCAGAAACGTTTCATACAAAAAGAGGGAGTACATGTCTCAAAATTTATACACAGGTTTATGATATGTTAAAAATATGTTGCCTTCCCTGCAAAACAATATTAAACATGCATCATTTACACATTAAAACATGTTTACAAGCTAAAATTAAAGAATTTGGGTGACCCAGTTATAGTGGGCACCCAGCTGAGTCACTGACCAATTGGCATAAATAAATTGGCAACATCAAGAATCAAGATCTGGATTTCATCATCAATAATGTCAACTACTCAATAATGGCACTCAAAGTGATCACAAAAAGAGTTGATACAAGAAAAGTAAACTGAAGTTTGAAATACACAAAGTAAAGCATGCTGAAGCTTGAAGATGCAATCATGCATGAATGATGACAAATAGTAAACTAGAGGAGCTTGATAGCCCCAAAGACTAGAGTCCTCAATATGGAGTGTGGGCACTACCAACTGGGCACTCAATCCTCAACATCCTCGATGTCCTCATCAGTACTCTCCTCGGTAGACTCAATGTCACCCTCAGAAGAGGATGATGCTGGCTCAGTTGCCACACTCGTCTCAGCACCTCCTAATCATGCTACTGTAGATGCTTGTGTGCTATGAGCAGGTGCCATTAACTCCTCATATATGTCGCGCTCCTAGTGAGGAATCTTTGGGACATCTTTCATCTTCTCAATGTCGATTTTATTGACATTGACCTGATGAGGCTCTATCGGATTGTGTGGGAGGAGCTGGTAGGAGCTGATTTGTGCAAGGCAGGAGCTCCTTCAATCAATTTCCTAGTCGCCTGTAGACAGTTTTTTTCTCCGAAAAACGTGCTCTCTGGATAGAAAACGTTGAAAAACGTAGGTTTTCCTAGGCAGCATGAAAGAAACGCGTTTCATTCCAATGAAACGTTTCGTTTCATTGCAACACTGATCCATGCCCCAATCGGAGAGCGTGAATCTCTCCCATGAGGTTTTCTTTAAGGGCTGGACTCTACCCTCATTGCCATTTTGGGATTTGGAGCTATATGTGTGAACACTCCCCATGAGTGTGTATATGCATGTGAACCCACGTTAGGTGTGGATAGGATAAGTGTGCCATGTGGCACTTGTCGTGTGTGTGTGTGTGTGCGTGCGTGCGTGTGCGTGTGTGTGTGTGCGCGCGTGTGTGTGATTTCTATGGGTCAAAAGATAAGGCTACAAGCCTATAAAAGCAATGTACTTGGGTGAAGATCATCACATCATTCTAATATTCATCTAACACTCCCTCTCCCTCCACAGTGATAGGGGAACTCCGCGCAGAAATGGAAGCCCTAAAGGCTATTGCCAACGACCATACCGTGGAGGAGGGGGAACTGACTATACAAGAGGGTCTAAGGACGGGCTTGGAGCAGCTGAAGGCTGCAAGTGATAAGTTGCAGGAAGAATGGCAGACCACCAAGAAAGATTGGGTGGAGGTGGTGAAGAAGCATAAATCCCCACGGAGCATCATACATGAGACTCGAGAGGAGGAGAAAACCAGGAAGGATAGGGCCGGGCTATAGGTGGGGGCTTCCCCAAAGGCAGATGCCATGACGCTTTGGCAGATGATAGGAGTGGACGGGACTGCCCCGCCCTTGCAGATACATGGAGAGCCAGGAAGGATATGACATGAGGGCGGTTCCTCATCATATGATTCCTTGATGCCATCACCAGACACGCTTTCTTAGATAGACGTGCTGCCCTCAAGACGGAGGATGATCTCACCTCACCACAGGTGGCACACCGGCGTGAGGCAATGGTGACAGTTCATGACGCTCGTAGAGCAGGCAAGTGGGCTGTCTACAGAGATGGCAGGGTCATTATCATTAAGTGCTGTCCCAAATAGGGACGCGGGGTCTATGAGACCAAACACCTAAGGTTAGCATTATGGAACATCAATGGCACCTTGTGGTCAAATCCAGGAGGTTTGAGGGAGATTCTCAGAGGCAGGGATTTCAATTTCTATACAGACTCCTCACAGCCCTAAGTTGTGATAACCATACATAGCTGGGTATTAGTGGGAGTCAGCTTTCCAAGGCGAGACCTGCGCACACAGTCACAAGGGACGGGGACGGGGGACGGCCATAAGTAGGGAACGGGGACGAGGAGGGGGGGGGGACGGCACTCAAAAAATACTTTTTTTAAAAGTTCTTCTACTCTACACTTATTCTACTTTGGAAGTACATCAAGATGAGCACAAATTTACACTAAAATGGTAAGCTTTTGAGTCATATTAACAAAATGCGCCGATCAAAGAGTGAAGGTGTTGACGGTTGATTGTATTAATAATTTAGGAGATACAATATGAGTCATGACTCAAGAGTGAGGACTAAGCCTTAAGGAGACACAATACATGGAAGGATTCAAATGACAAAAAGTGCTAAAGCCTAGAGGCTAGAGCTAAGTTGTAAGGCCCATGAATCATGATCCATGAATGATCATCCACGTGCAGTGCTCGCCTCATGGTCATGGGTAGCTTGTGCCAAAGGAACATGAAGCTCATCCTCACTCTCATCTGCACTGGCATGTTGCTGCTACACCTTATCCTCTTGCTGCTCTTCTTTGTTGGAAGGGGTGAAGGCTACTCCTGCACACACACAGAGATACAAACAATCTTTGCAAGAAACGTGAGTGAGAGAGAGAGATGTTGGAAACATGTACTCAACTCTATGAAATGAAATGAAGGTACAAAATATAAAGGCCTAGGGTAAGTACCCAACACACTGGAGTGTGTTCACACGGGAAAAAACCTGTGTCCAGCCACAGGGAAAAAATGCTCGTGTAAGCCCGTTCACACACGAACGAGCCAGAGGTGGTCAGGCAGACACGACCACCAAACCCCCCTCAAATGAACGGTGTGAACGGGTGGCAGGGTGATGAAGCTCTGGATGCAGCCCTGCACTATGCTCCACAACAAAAGTGATGAAGAGGGATCACAATGGCAAAGATGAACTATAGTGCCAATGGGAAAAGCAAGCACTATATGATGTGGAAGATGAGAAAGCCCAATGTCATAGTGCTAAAGAGAGAGCACAATAGTACATAAATGCATCACCTGAAATTCATGTCAAAGATCATGTGGACATCAACTGCATCAAATCAAGAGGCATTGCATAATACTCCCTTGAAGGCAAGCATCCAAATGCCAAACTGAACTGCATGCAATCCACATCAATGACAACAAGAGAGCAAAGCATAGCTTTGTAACCCCACCAGTGATAAGCATAAGAAGAGGTAGCAGATATACGCATGTGTAAAGGCAATCCATAAGTCATGTCTGTGAGACATGCAATATAAGCTGCAAGAGAGAAACTCATTAATGGAGGGTCCGATGAGGAAAAATCAGCAATGGTAGGGCTGATAAAAGTAAAAAATTGGGAGAAAAAGTGGGGGCTTGGGGCGGGCATCAACCAACGGTATGAGAGGATGGGTAAACTCTCAGCGATGCCATGATTAGTGGCATGTATGGCAAGTGTAAAGATGCATAATCCCACAATGAATAATATACACGTGACATGTCAAAACCATAAGGGCAAGCCAACACTGGCCAAGTGTGTAGAAGGCACTCCCAATAAACATCACATGGGAGAAAGTGACAATGTCAGCACTGTAGAAACAATCCCGCTGCAAGGGAAAACAGCATAAAAGGCTTCTCCAGTAGACATCACATAAGAGAAAGCGTCTAGCATAGACAAGCATAAGTGACCATGAGGCATCACCAACTGCATGTGGGCAAGTAAAACCCCTCCTGAAATGCATCTGCTAGACAATACATACCAAGAAGTACTGACTATAGAGCATAGTCATCAAAAGCAATGGCATCAGAAGACATCTTTGCAGGTGATGAAGATGTAGTGGTCAAGGCTGATACATGTGTAGCCAAATTAGCCTGATCTGCACCTATGGAAGCAAATACCAGCTCCTTTTTTTCACTCTCAATATGCTTCCTGCATTCCTCTACGGTGTGCCGAGTTTTCTTGCAATAATTACAACACTTTTTCTTTTTAGGCTTGTCCTCTGTCTTGGGAGGATCCGATGGGCTAGGTTTAGGCCTAGATCGATTTCCATGAAAGGGAGTTGCCATTGTTGACTCAGTAGACATCATGTTGTTCCTGTTGGAACGGGATTGCTCTTCATCACTGAGCAAGAGAGTCACAAGGTTTTCAAAAGTGACCACATTAGATACATTGCCAACCGACAACGGCAACGTGGTGCCAAATGTCTAATAAGAGTTGGACAAATTACGCAAAACTGTCTGAACAAGATAGCCATCTGTCAAGACCTCATCAATGTTAATGAGCTGCTCTCGAAGGTCTTTCGCATGCGTAAGGTACTGATCGATAGAGTCACCTTCAAGCATGCGGTCACCTCGAAGGTAAGCTACACGAGCCTCATTGCGACGTGAATACGCCGCCGCCAAGGTGTCCCGAGCACCCTTGGCGGTGGTGCAGGAACGAATGTGCGGAACGATGTGCCTGCGGCACGAGAGAGCAATCAATGCATGGGCTTGAGCATCCCTAGCATCCCAAGTACGCTGTTGTTGGGTAGGAGGACGAGGAGGTGGACCTGCAGGAGGGTGAGCAGGAATCACTTCACCTTCCGTTGGAGCAGGTGCGAAAGGACGCTCCTCAGTGGCATCCACATATAGCCATACATTCTTGGCAACCAATACATGACACATCATATAAGCCCACGTAGGGTAGTTATCCCCATTGAGCTTGTCCTCTTGAGATAGCATGCCAAAGAGGTCATTATTACTGTTGGCCATGACAACACAACAAGTGTCACAGGTCACCACAAGAGTCCCAGCAAAACTGTAAGAATGTGGGAGATAAATAGCAGGGTAATCAATGGACTGAAAGGGAACTCCTTCACCACAAGAAATACATATGCATGTCCCAAATCTTCAAGTATGATGATGCAAATCTGTCAAAGTGTCCACAATGGCATACATATACTGCAACAAACCACAAATGTATACATGTGCTGTGAAAAACACGATTAGCTGACGCTTGTAAGAGCTGCAAGTGCTCAAATCCCGGTGAAATCAAAGGTAAATTAATCGGATGTTGCAAAAATGGGCTCAATGTAGAAAAGCCCTAATTTTTAGGCAACCAATTAGACCAAATCTGAACCGGATATGCACTTGTGAATCTGCTAAAGCAATTGTCACATGTACCAAATGTTGTAATGCCCAAAATATTGGGGGAAATGCCCCAATGCCAAGTAAATGTGCCTGTAACACCCAAAATGCCTGCAAATGTCTCTTATAGACTTGCAAATAGTGCCAATTTCAGCAAAATCCCCCAATTTCTAGTGCAATTATGCACAAAATCTGCTGAAATCAATGCCAATGTGTGCCAATGTTGCAGTTGTAGGCTCAATGGTGAGAGCCCCAAAATTAATGCAATTAATTTGCTTAATTTTTTAGCAACTTTAGGTCAATCTCTGCAAATCCCACAAACCTGAAATCTATAAGGGCTGAAATTTTCGAAAGATGTCAAATGCCCCAAATTTTGCAGATCTGTACTTAGGGCATGGCACAGGGCAGTATGGCAGGCGGTGTTGTGCAGAAGGTGGCAAGGCGGCACACAACAGGCGAGGGCCGGCACAATACAGATCCCGAGGAAGGCGCAGCTTCGAAGGTACAGTCGGCGCTTCAAAGGGATGCTCGACGGGTGGCGGGAGCGGAAGGTACAGCCGGCGGTGGCTTCGAAGTAGCAATTTTTTAAAGGTTTTTTAAACCTTACGAAAGACTTATTAGAAGCCTTTGTAGTAAGGCTATTTACAGTGGACTTGTGAATGGGAAACATGCCAGAAGAGAGAGAAAAACTTTGCGCAGGAAGTTTGACAAAGAGAGAAACAAAACTCCAAATTTTCGTGTAGAGAGATAAAGTGCTCAAGCTGTGTAGCAATGTGAAGCAAAGGGAGCAAGAAATCGTAACAGGGCTCTGATACCACTGTTCGAAGGGGTGAGGGCTGCTCTTGCACACACACACAGACACACACACAATCTCTGCAAGAAACGTGAGTGAGAGATAGATGCTGGAAACATGTACTCAACTCTATGAAATGAAATGAAGGTACAAAATATAAAGGCCTAGGGCAAGTGCCCAACATACTGGAGTGTGTTCACATGGGGAAAAACCCTGTGTCCACCCACAAGGAAAAAATGCCCGTGTGTAAGCCTGTTCACACACGAACGAGCCCGAGGTGGTCAGGCAGACATGGCCAACATTCTTGTTGACTCATCTGCCACTTGGTGAAGGGATTTGCCTTGTTGGTCACGCTCTTGCAAAGCATTCGCAAGTTCGCGCTGACGAAGACAAGGTCATTGGCAAGCTCTACCTTGAGTCGGTTATTCTTCCTAGAAGCAATGTGGCTGTAGGTGCTCCAAAGTTGCTGCAAGCAAGAGGAGCTGACGGCTTGGCTAAGTATGCAAATGGCCAGCTGCTGTAGCTCCGGTCCATCCGAACCAAAGTCCTCCCATCATAGAGCAGCACCAACTTTGGAGCGGTCGATCTGTGCATCATGACAACCATAGGAGCCATGAAATGACCTGTACATGGAAAGCTGGTCCCTAATCTTGCACCTAATCGATGCATTAGACACAAGATGGTCCAAGATGATCCTCCACCTAGCGCTCACCTCCCGGTCGCTCTCCTGCTTATTGCCTTGGAATTCTGGGTCCACTACATAAGCTGCTTCATGCAATGGAGAGTAGTAGGAATTCCACCTTCCTAGACACAATGATGGATCTCCTCGTATTTGTCTTTGTCAGGCATGAAGTCTTTCAACTTCTCTATCATGCGATCCATGGCCTTTTAGACCTTGCCTATGCATGGTTGCATAGCGTCTACAATCCTCAATGGATGGACTATGGGCCTCACCATAGCATCCGTGGTCTTCACACTCTTCCACCAAGAGGCGTCATCCGCCACTCTCGGCCAGTGTCTGAACGGGACTCTTGCATGTCGACAAACTTGTCGCTAAGGAAAAGCCCCCTCAAAGCATTGTTACAATCCTTCAACTGGCCGAACATGAGGAAGTTGTAGGCAAACCGGGTGTCGGAAGATTTGAGGAGAGAGATAGAGGACCTCTTGTTGAACTCATGTTGAAGTCGTTGGTGGTTAAGGACAGAGGAGACCATGGTGTTGGCCTCCTCGATGAGTGGGATGAACCATGGCAATGCCTATGTCCTTGAGGAGGTTGTTTAGGCAATGAGCCATACAAAAGGACACCGTGACATGTCCATACATACCTTGGAGGATAGCTCCCGCCGCCTTATTGGAAGGCTCCCCATCCGCAACAAAGCCCACTATATGCTTGGGGCCAATGATCTTCATGGTGGTAGCCCACTCCGCTGCAAGCACATCCGCGCTCGTCCTTGTGCCGGATGCATCATGAGATGAGATGAAGTACATCTCTCCACGAGAATATGCAACCACGCCATGAATACTCCTCTTGCGGGTGTCGTTCCATCCATCCACAATGAGGGAGACTTCGTTCCTCTCCCATTGCTACTTTGTGTTGTCGGCCGCTTGCTCTACAATGCGCTTCTCCTTCTTGAGCGATGTAATGCGCAAGCTCTTGGATGAGGGGGCCGTATAGGTTGAGCCATACTCCTCAATCTTCTTAACCATGACCTTGAAGTATTCCGACCTGTTCAAGAAAGCAATTTACTAATGAGAAGGGACTAGTATGATGAAAACATGAGTGATGAATTGGCAATGATTGATCGCACTTACCTAGCCGCTTGAAAGGCAATGTGGCCGTTTCAAGAGACTTGAACTTCCTTGAAGGCTTGAAGGTGTGTGTGAGGAAGTGTGCGTGTGCTTGTTCTTATATAGATAAGCAAAAGAGAGAGGCAACTTGGCAAGACTCAAGAGAAGAGGCAAGCGCCAAGGGCCAAGGCAAGAGGAGACGACGTCCCCAAACGGACACAAAACCGACCGTTGGATTTCTTACATAGACATTGTATCAGATCCACCAATTGTTGTAACCTTTTTGGTCTCATAGGTCATTTTCGCCTTCTGAAGACGTTAATATATCATTTCATTCTCTCTCTCTCTCTCTCTCTGTCTCTTGTGTTTCCACTCTCTCTCTCTCTCTCTCTCTCTCTCTCTCTCTCCCTAGTTGCTGCTTCCGGATGCTCCCTACTGATGTATTGTAGGGCTAGATACTTACCTTCAGTCCTTTCTTTTCTTTCCAGATAGTGTATCAGATGTCACATGGTTGTAACTTTGGTCTCATAGGTCACTTTGGCCTTTTGAAGACGTTAATATAACATTTCATTTCATTTCATTTCTCCCCTCGCCCTCTCTCTCTCTCTCTACTCGCCGCCCAGTTCGCCTTTGCCCTCACCGCCCCTGTTCGCTGTTAATCTCTCTACTGTCGCCGCCCGCAACTGTCTGCCCTCGCTGCCTTTGTTTCGCTGTTCGCTACTGGTCGCCGCTCGCTTTTCGCTGCAGTGTTAGCCGCTTGCTTCACTTCGCTGTTCCCTGTTCGCTTCGCGCCTCTGTGCATAGCCGCCCTCTCTGTTCGCCATTGGCGCCCAGTACTGCTGGCGCTATGCTGGCCCGCCTGCATATCTGGTAGGCCCTGCACTGCCCTTTCCCCACCCACCCTTGCTCAGGCTCCCAAGGCAGCAACATAATTCTCTCTCCTCAATCCCGAGGAATGGGCCTGAGTCTCCAAGAGAAACTCGAGGCCCTTGAGACGGCAATGAAGGCACTAATCAAGGAGAATAAGAAGACATCCGATTCCAACCTCAATGAGGTGGAGAACAAACTACACCGACACATCATGGTCCTAGAAGCACGGGTCATGGACCTTGAACAAGAGAGCACAGCACTCAAGGAGGAGGTGAGTGCATTGAAAGTGGAACTGGTAGCCGTCAAGAACACTGAGAAGGAAGAGGGGGAGATCAATGAGAACACTCTCATGGCCATCAAAGAAGATATCTCCAAGGAGATCACAAAGGACATGGAGGGAAAACTCGAAGCCAAGCAGTCAGGATGGGTTGAGGTGGTGAAGAAGAACATCCGCAAAGAAGTGAGGGAGGAGACTCAAAGGGAAGAACATCAAATCATTCACACCACCATTGAGGAGGAGGAGATGAGGCATGCCGGCTGCCTCAACATTCGAGTCACAAGTATAGCTGAGACACCCAACTCCACTCCCGAGAAAGATGGACAGCTTCTATGCATGAAGCTAGGTTACAGGGAAGAGGACCCTCTCCCCTTCACCAAAGCATGGAGAGCCGGGAAAGACTCAACACGCAAGCGAGCCCTCATCCTACAGTTTGCAAGAGAGACGGAGAGGGTCACCTTCATGAGGAAGAGGGTCATACTATGAGGCTTAGAGGGAGCTCCTATTTTCTTGGATGATGATCTCACGAGGATGCAGCTAGAGCATAGGAGAGCTTGCATGCCACGAGTCTTACACGCGAGGAGAGAAGGCAAGAAGGCCTTCTATCGAGATGGTCGGGTCATCATTGATGGCCGCCCCATGGATTAGCGGTTTGGGGCCTATGGGACATAGACCAGGCCACTGACAGAGATACACATGGCAGTATGGAACTGTAATGGTTCACTATGGGTGCAGCCTGGACGACTGGAGCATGTCATGGTGGGGAGAGACATCATACTTCTGACAGAGACACATCAGAGCCCAGAGAGAGGGCTACCTCGAGTAGAGGGATTCCAGTGGGAGTCAGCATACAAGAGGACCACACGCCAGGGTACCTCGAGAGGGTCGGGGGGAGTAGCAGTTCTATTTAGACGGGAGCTACAGGGTAGACTGAGAGTGGTAGCACAGGGTCCAGAGGCCAGATACATGTGGATCAGCTTACAGCTCTCACAGGACAGGGTTATATACATAGCCCTATGTTACTTTCCTCCATTAGGATCCTCCTATGTCATTACAGAGGACATGCCACAGGAGGAGGAGACAGGAGCCTCGCCATACACTTGTCTGTCAGAGGAGATTATGCATTATTCTACACTAGGGGGAGTATTTCTTACGGGTGAGTTCAATGCCCACACACAGAGCAGACAGTGTGAGGTGTATGACTATGATGACATGGAGATCCTCCACCCTATGGATCCAGAGGAGATAGGGGCTAGTCGGGCATCAGAGAACACTAGACTAGACAGAGGACATTATGGGGACCACTTACTAGAGTTGGGAGCCAGGCATTGTCTCGTTATTTATAACGGGATGCTACAGTGGCCGGGATCAAGAGGGCTGACATGCTTCCCACATGGGGGTCATACACGGACCGGAGGCACGGTGGTGGACTACATTATGGGGTCTTTGGAGGCATCACAGCTTGTCACCTCATTCTCCACCCCACCTCGTCCTATTGGGGCAGATCATACATACTTGGCATTTTCACTAGCTGGATCACCAGTATCACCAGCCCCCCACATACCGACGCCACACACTACCATCTACTTCACACATGACATGGCAAACATATACACTGGCAGAGTAGAGGATGGGCTCCTACTCATGGAACCCCCGGCACCTATGGATACCATTACAGCCAGCTGGCATCACTCCTTCACACGGCTGCATTACAGAGCTTCCCACATTGTGTCCACTCAGGAGAGCCTGCGAGATCTGGGACTATGCCCCATAACAGATGGTATGATGACAAGTGCAGAGCCCTATACTCACGGCTCCGCATACAGAGAGCCTTGGGAGCCATCACAGAGCAGGAGTCGAGGAGAGATGAGGAGACTTACTCGCCGCAAAAGGCGGGCCTTCGCAGAGATACAAGAGCTAGAGATCTTCCATTTCTTCATGAGTAGAGATAGCCCTATCTCATGGTGGCACTTCAGAGAGCCCCGGACACCGACACCCATTGCAGACCCACAGACATGGCACACATATGCAGAGGGCCTATACCACGCTCCACAACAGCCACCTATACCTCAGCCACAGGAGCCTCGACCTACCACAGCTAGCTTCTTTACCCACTCGATGGTAAAGGAAGCTATCCGCCGCCTACAGCATGGATGGGCCGCTGACCATATGGGCCTACAGGGTGAGCATCTCATATATACAGTAGATTCTTTGGCTCCTTTTCTTGCACTACTGTTTAACAGGGCACTAGCAGAGGGTTTGCATGCGGAGTGGACGATGCACACCATTGTGCCGATCCACAAAACAGGGATGCTCGATCTGAGCAACTACAGGACGGTTATAGTTGGCCACGTGTTGGCCAAGCTCTATGGTGTAGTGTCGGAGCAAGAGCTCAGCTTATATGCTGAGCGAGCAGGTTTACGCTCATCGGGGCAGGCAGGCTTCAGGAGAGCTTTCTCTACCACTGACCATGTATTCACTTTGAGATGTATGATTTATCAGGCCAGAGTGAGGAAGAGAAAGCTCTATTGCTGCTTTGTGGATTTCGGCAAGGCATTTGACACAGTACCACGAGAGAGGCTCTTTCAGCGCCTGCAGTCTCCTTGCATACCAGCAGATATGACATGGGGCATCTATGCATTATATGAGCAGGTTTTTGGGCGACTCAGAGGCCCAGGAGGTATGTCCGAGACTATTGCTAGCACCATTGGTGTGAAGCAAGGATGCCCACTTTCCCCCACGCTATTTGGGTTATACAGTGATGAGGTGGCTAACTTCATTACACGGGGAGGGGGAGATGGAGTTGATCTAGCTGCTGATGATATTGTATTAGTGTCTGAGTCTCCAGGAGGTCTATAGCAGCATCTACATGCACTCGATGATTTCTGCACACAGAGGGGTCTTACTGTGAACCTTGGGAAAACCAAGGTTATGGTCTTTCATACATCGAGACAGGGCAGGCGTCAGCTCACATTCACTCTCGCAGGACGCCAGGTGGAGGTGGTGACATCATACGTGTACCTAGGGGTTACCTTCTTTGCAGCAGCCACGCGCTTCACCATGGGTTCAGGAGCCAGATTGATACGGGGATATGCAGCATTGGCTAGGCTAGAGAGACAGTGCCACCAGGTGCATTTTCAGGAGCCCCGGACGAAGGGGTGGCTATTTGACACATTAGTGACACCGGCACTGATGTATGGAGCAGCGGTATGGGCGCCAGGACTTGCTACCCATTGGTGGACACAGATAGAGAGCACACGCCCTCATGATGGCACGCATGATACGCAGCAAACCGTCAGTACCTCATGACATTATCCGAGCAGAGTTTGCTGCGCCTCCTATGATGGTAGAGGCCATATTCCAGACTATATGCTTGCTAGATAGATTCAAAGAGATGCCACAGGACAGATTGTCATACAGAGCTTTTGAGGCATCTAGACAGCTGGCTGAGGCAGGAGACAGAGGATCATGGTATGCACAGGTCACACATTGGTCATACTACATTTTTTCAGAGACCCACCCCACTCCCAGCCCCTACACAGCAGGGAATTACTCTCCAGAGAGCAGAGACACTCAGAGCCCGTAGGAGACAGAGGACACCTGGCTTTCAGACACCACGCCTATACCAGAGAGAGATGACAGAGATCAGAGCTCAGTTTCACAGAGAGGGTAAGGAGCGACTGGCTCGCTTTAGAGCAGACCCAGGCATGTTCTTCTGGGAGCTGTGGACACCCCCTTCATTGATGTATACCATTCTATACCCCCAGTATGGTACCGGATGGAGCTAGCTAGGTTGCATATCATGATTGTATACTCCATGCATATAGCTTTGCATTCTCCTAGTAGTAGAGCTTCATCACCTTCCTCACTCATTGTACTTATTGCACACCCATATTCAGCTTTTTAGTTCAGTACTTTTTCATTTTGTTGGGATGCCAGAGGATACCCCACACAGGTACACTGATTTGTCTCATAGACCGAGTTCGGTCTTTTGGAAGATGTTAATAAAATCTTTCTTTCTTTCTTTATTTCTCTGCCGTCCCCCACAGGGCCACCCCACAGAGCGTCTCCAGCCATAGCCATCCCCGTCCCCCCATCCCTTTTGAGGGACGCCTCCAGGGGGGACGTCCGTCCGTCCCTGTCTGTCCCCGCTGTTGCTGCGACCCCGCGTCACAAGGTTCCACCCCCTGTGACTATGCCCGCACATCAGGAGTAGTACGTGTCTGGGGAGGCGTAGCTGTCCCTTTTAGACCCCACCTCCGACAAATTTTCAGGATTGTCCTGAAGGACCAAGATGGAGCGGCTATAGCTTATCAGAGGCTTTGGCACACCTTCTCCGCGACTTTTCCATCCCGCCAACCCCCTTTGAAGCTGACCATGCCAACCTCTTTTTCACTCTTACTTGCACACCCATCATCCTCTCGCCTAAAATGTATTCCATCTGCATGTATAAAGGCTTTAAGAAAACCCAAAAAGTACCGCCTACCTCCTTGGTGTGATTTTTTGTCATAGGGATAATTTAGAGACAATGCTCTAGCCATCTCTCGATTGAAGTTTTTCGATGCCATGGTTCTTCACAAGAAATAGCAACAGGAGAAAGCTTCCACGATGCTACAAGAGCTAGAGTATGAATTGCGAAGTCAAAAGCTGCTAAGGGTACAAAAGGGATTAGTTAATGTTGATGGAATTCTTAAATCGTGCATTGCCCTGATTACTGTAGTGTGTTGACTTCAACTGCTCTCTTGTAGAAGATTTTATGAACTCTAGCATTGCTATTGCAAGTCTTATCGCTATTACTGAAAACTTTTCAAGATATCCTTTGGTCATGCTGTGGTAGGGAACCCAAGAAGTGGTTAAGCCATTTGCACCTGCTGGTTGAGTTTGCTCACAATGCTTCTTATCATCGAAGCATCGGGATGAGACCTTTCAAAGCTCTGTATGGACAAGATTGCCTTACACCATTGACTTGGTCCGACCCATTGATCATCAGTGTCAAGATGTCCAGATAAATGCTTGATGACATGGACCAGCAAATGCAATCAATCCGTAAAGATATTAAGGCTACCCAGGATAGGCAAAAGCAGTATGCTGATAAAAAGAGATCACAGAGAGTATCTGAAGAATCAAATATGGTCTTCATTCGAGTAGTGTAAGTAGCTCAGGTGTGAGGGGACGCCTTGCCTTAGCCGGCTAAGTATGGAGATACCAATGGATGTAAGAGATGCCTGACGTCATTAAGAGATTAGATGTATCTGTACTTGCATGGCTACAATGCCCTGGCATATTGCTTCCAGGAATGTTGAAATTTTCATGTCTTTTGGAGTATGTTGTCTCATTTTGACTCCAGACGATTTGACAATTTGGTTTGAATGTCAATCATTTCAACCAAAATCATTTCCCTTAGTGCAAGAATTGACATTCTAGGAAAAGATGCAGTAGGCATCTTGGTTAACTTTGGTAAATTGGGTGGTTTTTTATTAAGTATATGGGTTGATATATGTAAACGACCTCATGATTAATTACTTTTCAAATTTTGAACGGAGGTGTACAAGCTGGAGCTTCAGTTACTAGCCTTTCTTGAGCTTATTAATGCTAGTAGAAAAAGTTGATTTTGTGGAGTTTTTTTTTTTTGGTTGAGTGCTGCAGGTGCTTACCTTGCATTGACTGGCACTAGAATCAACAATCCTGCTGATGCTCTCTATGCGGGCATTGGAACACATTATGTGCCATCAGGAAAATTGGCATTGTTGAAAGAGGCTTTGCTTCATCAAGATTTGTAAGTTTGAAACTCGTTCCAACTACACTATCAGTCTTGTCAGAAAACTTGCCGAATGCAAAGTTCATGGACTTCTTTTTTCCATTGTCTCTGTTCTTATCTGTGGTTTGTCATTTGAAGTTCACATAATGCAGATGAAGCTGTGCAGTCCGTGCTTTCACAGTTTTCTGAAGAACCAGAATCAGAAGCTTTCTTGAAGAAGCTACTACCTTCAATTGTTTCCTGCTTTGGAGGTGGCAAGTCGGTGATGGATTCTATAGCAGCCCTGAGAAAAGAAGAAACTTCGTCTGATGCTGCAGGTAACATGTTATGGAGCATCAAAATCTAGGTCATATGACTCCTTGCCATCCAGTCTTCAGTGATTTATTTGTTTTTTGGTGCAAGTAGAGGCCCATTGAAGATCGTTCTAGCAGACAAGGTACATGTAACCAGTCTGGGACTGAATAATTCCAAGAAAGTTCTGTCAGTGATAGGTTTTGACATGCTGGCATAATTTTGTAACTGCCAACTGCCATCAGCATCACATGATGTAGAGGTGTACAGGTACGATAGGCTAATGTAGATTAAGGTATACTTGACTTTATTGTACACTTTTGCAGAGGGCTTTGGTTAAACATACGAGGAAGGTTCCGGGGGCTCCAAGTACCAAGGAAGGTCGCATGACACTGCTGCACGCTCTCTGAATCACCTGTGAGGTGTCTCAGGTGCCTTCAAAAGGTGTGCATGAGGTGTATGTAGATGGAGTCAATCGTCCCTGCTGGTGGTGGGGTGACTATGCCCTCGATGGCCTCAGTACGCAGCTCCCACCGCTGATCCCTGTGTGTTTGTGGGGTCTAGGGGGCCATCTGAGCCACCATGGCCGTAGTAGTGGAGATCCTGAAACGAGTGATCAGAAGCATAAGACCCTCGCGCTCGCTCGTAGAATAGTGAGTCAAAAGATAAGGTTTGCAACCTATAAAAGCATGTACTTGGTATACTTCAAAAATATCAATCAAATCAATCTACATTGAGTCGTATAATCATCTCTTTCTAGAGCACCGTTACATTTTCTCTCTTCTCTCTCTATCTTTCCTTCCAGACATGGAGCGCCTTCACCGGCCATAGCTTGCTCTCTGCAAAACCCTAAGCCTGGATGTACCATCACACAAAGATTGTGTCCTTACACGGGGACACCAACATGTTACACGCATGTCTTTCCCTTGTGTCTGTTTAGCCATCACACAATAATGCGTATCCATATTTTTGCCACGTTGTCTTCAAAGGCTCTATCTCAAGCTCCACATTCTCTTTCTTCCTACTCAAGCCTATTGTGCACAGGGACTCAAAAGATTGGCCCTCCCACTCATACCCAATGTTGTTAGTAGCTCTCGGGGGGCGTTATATGCATAATGTGAAATGATAAAGCACATTGAGCAAATAACTTTGTCAATTCAAAGGTGGCCTCTATAACAACTTGCTTTTGCATTCTTTTCTTTAGTGCCTCCCCACTTCGCATAAGCGATGGCGGAGAGGGAAGATGTGTGGGCTCGAGGGACAGAGGTAGTAAATATTTGAATATGTTGGGCCCTTTCTTTCATTTATAGACATGGTCAATTGGAGGTTCACTTGCAAATGGAAAGCCATCCTATGACTTGGTATGCGCATGAAAGCTTAAGCTTCCTGAAAATGGATCAGTTTTTCATTGAACTTTTTCAGAAGAGCTTCCCAAGTGCCTGTCTCTATATCTGCTTTATGTTGCAAGATGCTTATTACGGTTATGTGCCAGGAGAAGTCAACTGTGGGACAACCACCCTCCTTTCCCGAGTGTGCACATAATGTTTTATCTCCATCCCTGGATCCTCATCCCTGTTGTAATCTAGCCCAAAGATAATTTTCCAACAACCATTTTTTTTGAAGTATTTGCAATTAGAGTAACTTGAAGTGATAGCAACACTTTTTTTATTGATATCATGTTGCAATAGCAAAAAATCTCTGCAATCAGTTCCGATACTCTCTCATCCCAACTGAGTTGCCTATCATTTCTAAAAAGGTACGGAAACTCTAACTTGCTTGTTCACATACATGCTAGTGCTCATATGTCATTATCACCATGTACTTGAGATTGACAACATAAGCAGGGATGTCATTCCACAAAGGCTATTTGATACATGATGGTAACGGTGATCCAAATGTTTGCTAGTTAGAATACAATGTGAAAACTGATTAACAATAGGTGAACTTCCTTTGATAGAGTGGATGAGCTCTAAGTGAGAAAGTTAAACCAATAGGAATTACTGCATCTGAAACAAATTTCTTCCTCTAGAGATATCTTGAAGGTTTAGAAGCATAGTTGCATGTTGTGCTTGCACTTGACCCCTGTTGTTCATGTGGGATTTCACGGGTTGCTTCCTTATGTGTGTTTGGAGTTTCCCTTTTACTGCTCTCTCTCTCTCTCTCTCTCTCTCTCTCTCTCTCTTTACTCCGACCGCATCTACCGCCAACTTCAAGATATGGATCCTACTATCCCCCTACCCGCCCTCACATCACAACTCACCACCTCTCTCCACACATATGCCACTTCTTCCATCTGCACACGGCGGTCTACTACCACCAAGCCACCTTGCAGCTCTATGCCCCAGAACTGTTCGCATTTCGCATCATGACGAATGCCGAGCCACAAGCTCCCATCTTAAGCATGAGGTACGGACTGGGCAAATCATGAAGCGCCAACTGCAACAGATTTCTCAGCACCTACCTGCCCGGACACATGGCACTCCTATGCACACTCCGTATCATATCCCCCATCAGCCATCTTTCCCCCCACCACCAGATCCCCACCCCACCACCTCCCCCTTCTTCACAAAGGGCATGATTCTCAAGGCCATCCGTAGACTACATAATGGGCGGGCTAAGGATCACATGGGACTCACTGTCGAGTACATCTCACATGCCAATGATACCCTGGCGCCCCTACTAGCCTACATGTTCAATAGAGCCATTTGTGAAGGATTTCCACCCTCTTGGTCCGCTAGCACCATCACCTCCATCCTCAAAGCTGGAGATGCACTTGATCCTAATCAATTAGAGGACAATCACGATTGGCCACACATTGGCCAAACTCTTTGGTGCTAGAGGCCGAGCTCAGTTCATTTGCAGAGAGATAGGGATGCAAAGCTTCAAGGCAAGTAGGCTTTCAAAGGAGATACTCTACCCTTGACCACATCTTCACCCTCTATGCCATCATCAAGGAGAGGAGAGCCCGACATCAAAGGATTTACTGCTGCTTTGTGGATTTCCGCAAAGATTTTGATACTGTATCGCGAGTCTGCCTCCTACAGCTGCCACAGGAGATAGGAGTCCCATCTGTCATGGTTTGGAGCATCGTCGCCCTGGATGAGTCTGTCACCGGACGAGTGAGAGCCCCAGGAGGTAATCGTAGGAGATTTCCAGCACTATTGGGGTGAAATAGACAAGGCTGCCCTCTATCACCCATTCTTTTTCGCCTCTAAATTGACGAGATCTCCAGCTTGATTGACAGATTAGGCAGGGCTGGTCCCACACTAGCAGGCATATTGATCCCCTACTGCCTTATGTAGAACAGTAGATGACATCGTCCTCCTTTCACATTCAGCCAGAGATATTTGGATGCCTTACAGGACTCTTGCATGCAACAGGACCTCACTGTTAACCTTGGTAAAACCAAGTTAATGGTCTTCAATACCTCCCACCCCTTCACATCGAGATTGAGCTTCACATATAGAGTGGATCCTGTGGAGATTATCTCATCCTATGTCTACCTTGGTGTCACTTTTAGTGGCCCACGCTTCACCATGCTTCTCGTAGCACATGCACTTCTTGATATCGGAGAGGAGAGGGGGGAGATGCTGTGAGCTTGTTTGTGTTAGGCTGCCGAGGAGTGCTGGATTTCAAGATTGGCAGACATAGCCGTCTATAGTGCACAAGGATCTCATCCGAGGAGGACTGCCATGCCCCAAATAACATGCAGGTAGTCAGCTTCCATGAGCACAATGTTGACCCCTCCCCTCTTAAGGCCACTTGTGGCGTTTTTGACTTTTGGAGAACCTCCCCCCTTCCCATGAGTCTCGCGTTGCATTTGGGACTGCTCGAAGGTGCATTACGTATGGTGCCGGATCTTGGGCCTGTTTACTTCGAAGCTCGAACGTAGGGACCTTTCACATGATCTAGAGGACCGCCGTCACATGGCCGGGATGCAGAAATATGGATGATGTCGAGCCAAATGCTCCTGATGGAATGTGGATACCCTCGATGGCTTCCTTGCATCTAGCTCGCCATATGTGCCGGGTTGCAATGCCACTGCAAATCTCCCATCTCTGGCATGAGCCCAGTCTCCAGTGGTCAATCGATGGGGTTGTGACTCGTACTACCGAAATGTGGAGGTCAGAGACCTGAAGGGCTAGCCCCCCACCATCCTCCTCATAAGCCTTGACAACTTCAGCCTCTGTGGCCCAAGCGACAGTGCCCCATGCAATGATCCGGGTCGAGGCCCTGTCCATCGTGAAGATGCGGAGAATCCTCTACCAAACCTGCTGAGCCTTCGGGCAATCTCGAAGACAATGTTGGTGAGACTTCCGAGGGTGGCCACACCTCGGGCAAGTCCTTGGTCGATCTCCAATGGCCAACCACGTGCCAACCACCAAGCTCCTGTGTGCCATCAACCAAAGAAAGAGGGTGATCTTTTGAGGCCGAAAATTGTCGCAGAGCGTCTTCCAAAAATCTGAGAGGAAACGTTGGCAGAGGCCTTGTGACTGCCAATGTATTGCTGTTGCCGAGGTGCCATCAATCTCTAGCATTTGAACCATGTGGCTTAACCGCGCTGTGTATGCAAAAAAGGGGGCATCCAGAGTCTCCTCCCGATCAGCAGGATCACGCCAAGTCCACTCTCCCGAGTCCCACTAGAGGCGTGTGAGAGGTTGACTCTCCCATATCCAGAGCCGCTAGAATCTCTCCCTGGCCACCTTGGCCGGCGGGGGGGTCTGTGCCACTCACGTGCTTGAAATCCAATCACCGTCACCCTATGTAAGGTGCAGCTGCTGAAATTCTATAAGGGGGGCTCGATCTCTCTAATCTGCCATGGGGACCAATATAAAAAGTGAGCAAACCACTGCCCTCATCCACTCCATGGATTGCTAATAGAGTATCATGCCTAGTAAACACGCCTAGCCACAATGGGGGTGGTCGGGTCTTGGATAGGTGTCAGCCACTCCTGAGGAATAGCAGAGTCGATGTCGGTGCTGAGCCTGTCTCTATCGCGGATTCCTCCATCGCCTCTCTCCTGAACCTTTGGGGGTAACTGTCTGTGTGCAAGCCAATCTTCAAGGGACCTGGTAGGTCCTATGCTCAATGCGCCCCATGATACATGAGGTCGGGCCCCCAACATTTGGGCACTGGGGAAATGGATCAGATTAATGGTTGCGGAAGACGCTCCTCTAAGGCTACTAGAGCTAGCTACCTAAGGGCCGGCCTGAGGTGATCGCAAGTTCGGAGTGAATTGGCTGCAAATCTGTCCTCAGAAGCTGGGTTAAGTCCGCGGGCCCGCATCTCTATGAAGATCCGTTTGGTACTTCGCTGCCAAGGGCCCCCTAGACTCGGGGCACGGTGTCGTGAAAATTGAGTGGATTGCCGAGATATTTAGTACATCTTGCTGCATGGCAAAGTTTGTTGCATAGAGGCCAAATGTCCTAGCTATGTATCGGGACCACAATGATCTAGAGTTGCTAACGCCTTCAATGACCAAGTTTGCATACATATTCATTGTGGTTCAGAGGGTTGTGAAAGTCCACCACGGATGACTCCACATGATTGTCTTCCTTGCAAGAATGCATAGCATGGGAGGACCGAGAAACACCAAGGCACGTGCTTTTCTGCGCATTGTAATGCAAAGAGAGTTCGTGGAAGGAGGCTGAGGCACTTGTCAAGGCGACTCAGCATACAGTCTACTTCGCATTCCAAACAAGAAGGGCAGCACACTTGGTCTCTTACATGAGTTCATAGATCCCATTGGAGAGGCACTAAAAAATCGTTGCACCATCATACTAGCAAAGAGATATATATACATGTGAACTATTAATAGCCTTCACGGTGCCCTCCCCCCCCCCCCCCCCCTCCCCCTCTTTGACTTCATCTCTGACTTCATCAACAGACGGGAGGGCCAGGAGCACGGTTGGCTGGAGTTTTGATACCACTCTTACTTTATGCAGATGATATTGTCCTCATCTCTGATGCAGCCGAGGGTATGCAGAGACACCTAGAGGCATTACAGACTTTTTGCGATGGTCAAGAGCTCACTGTGAACCTTGGTAAAACCAAGGTGATGATCTTTAATACTTCCACGCAGTGGATTAGTAGATCGGCGGCTCAGTTCACATACAGGGAAGAGACTCTGGAGCATGTCACATCCAGGGATCACTTTCACAGGACCTATTTTTTCCATGAGAGGAGCAGCTGAGGCTAGATTGACACACGAGGATACACAAGATTGGGATCTTTAGAGAGGATGTGCTCACAGGTACAGTTCCAGGAGCCGAGGACGAAGCTATGGCTTTTTGACAATCTCCCACACTACTCTATGGAGCTGCTATTTGGGGGCCGAAGCCTATACCACAGGAGGAGACAGACGAGAGCGGACACATACTGATACAGCAGAGTTCTATGATGGCTGGAAGCCACTGGAGAGGCCTTTGGTTATGAGGATCTCTTGGACGATTAGGAGTAAGCCTTCTGTGCCACATGAGATTGTATGGGCGGAGATGGGGGCAGCACCTGTAGTCACAGAGCCTTATTCCAGACAGTGACATACATACAGAGACTATGGGAGCTTTCACATCATAAATATCCCCGATTGGCGCCAGAGTCCTTGAGAGGACTGGCACGAGATGGTGACACGGTGCTGGTACACACAGGCGAGTACTTGGCTTGGACTACATGGGATAGAGATGGATGCACTCCCTCCTTGTCAGTACAGCATAGAGGCCCCCTCCTTCGACCTCAGCTGCACAGAGCTGAATAAGGTCATTAGGAAGGCTATTGTCAGACTAGATACTCAGAGGACATGGAGCTCACCTACACAGCCTTTGGGGACGAAGATGGCTTTCTACAGAGATCATCTCCTCTGCTTGACCGAGGGTGGATTTATCATATGCCCGAGATATATGGATACTCACTTACCATTCGGAGTCAAATGCGCCATTGGTCAGATCTGCACTTACTCCCTTCGGTTGAGGTTGAGACAACCAGATATGGCCCAGTGAGGATAGCCCTAGAGGATGGCACCTGGCAGTTGTGCTACATAGAGGCAGAGACGGAGGAGCATTACATATGCAGATGTCCAGTATATTATGAGATCAGGGGGAGATTTCCCTGCCCCCTTCACGAGGGATTTGGGCCACTCTCTAGGATCATGGACTTCTCAGACGAGAGATGTTTAGGGCTCTTTCTCTTGGAGCTACGGAAAACAGGGTGTCTCTACTACAGACCAGGCCAGGAGAAGCAGTCCGTGGACCAGTACAGAGGTCACTCACTTATTTCTTCCACATCAAAGCCCCGAGAGCTGACTAGAGAGAGCCACCGAGCTTGCAAGACCAGGCACCCTAGGCCACGAGGACCTGGAGGATCTTCCAGGATCATCGCCTTCCAACTCTGATTACTTCACCCACCACCTGGCACACCTATGCCACCTCTCTCTACCGTGTCCCCGAGCAGCCATCTCTCCCCCATCCACCCAAACCTCGTCCCCCCCACTCTTCCTTCTTTCACCTCAGCATGGTGAGAGATGATATTGACAGGATGCAGACTGGGAGAGCACAGGATCATGTTGGACTCCTCACCGAGCATTTCTCCCATGCTAGGGACACGCTAGCCCCTTTACTGGTTCACATGTTTAACAGGGCTTTATGTGAGGGCTTCCCTGTCAGCTGGTCATCGAATACTATTGTACCTATCTTGAAAGCAGGTGCCCCCATGGACCCCAACAACTATAGGACTATCATGATTGGTCACACCTTGGCCAAGATTTATGGTTCGATTTTGGAGCATGAGCTTAGTAGATGGTCCAAGGAGCAGAGACTCAGAGCACCGGGGCAGGCAGGCTTCAGGAGAGGGCACTCGACACTAGATCATATCTTTACACTACTGGGGATCATTGAGGAGGGGAGAGCTCACGGGCAATGGATATACTGCTGCTTTGTGGATTTCCGCAAAGCTTTTGATACTGTCCCACGGGCCAGACTGATGAGGAGACTGTAGGATATGGGAGTGCCAGCAGAGATGCTGTGCGGGATCATTACACTCTATGAGTTAGTCACAGGCAGAGTACGGGCTCCAGGAAGTGACTCAGAGATCATACACAGCACTATCGGGGTGAAGCAGGGCTGCCCCTTGTCTCCTACTCTATTTGGTCTATACATTGACGAGATCTCGGACTACATAGACAGACAGGGAGGACCAGGAGCACATTCGGCAGGAGTCCTGATACTGATCCTCTTGTATGAAGATGATATTGTTCTTATTTCTGATTCACCAGAGGGGCTGCAGAGGCATTTGGATGCATTACGGGCCTTTTGCAAGGACCGGGACCTTACTGTGAACCTTGGAAGAACCAAGGTCATGATCTTTAACACCTCCTCATAGTGGATAAGTAGATCTGCAGTACAGTTTACATACAGTGGAGAGCCTGTGGAGTATGTTACCTCATATGTATACCTTGGGATCACTTTTGCTGGACCTCAGTTCTCGATGCGGAAGGCGGCCGACGCTAGATTGACGAGGGGATATGCAGCCCTTGGCTCGCTAGTTTCAGGAGCCGAGGGCGAAGCTTTGGCTATTTGATACTCTAGTTACACCTGCAATACTATATGGTGCCCCCATCTGGGGTCCTAGCTTATACCACAGGAGGAGACAAGAGAGAGCCGGCCGAGACAGATACAAAGGAGGTATATGATGGGTGGAACCCGACGGAGAGGCCCCTAGTGGTGATGATCTCACGCATGATTAGGAGTAAACCATCAGTGCCACATGAGATTGTGCAGGCAGAGATGGGGGCTGCACCGATAGTGACAGAGGCTCTATTCCAGACAGTGACATATTGCCATAGGCTATGGGAGTTTCCACTTGATAGATACCCCTGGCTAGCCTTGGAGTCCTCGAGACAGTTGACACTTGAGGGAGATACAAAGTGCTGGTATGCACAGGTAGGCCCTTGGTTTGGCATGCCGCATGCAGAGTATGCAGATGGAGGCACTTCCCCCCTTCCAGTACAGCATGAAGGCCCCGTCATTTGCTCTCAGCCGCACAGAGCGGAACACGGTTATCAGGAAGGACATTGTCAGACTGGATACTCAGAGGACATGGAGTTCACCTAGTCGTCCATTGGGGACGAAGATGGCCTTCTACAGAGATCACCTCCTATGCCTGACAGAGGATGGGTTCATCATCCGTCCACGCTACATGGACATACGATCGGCCAGATCCGCACCTTGTCCCACCAGCTCTGAGAGTGGAGACTACCAGATATGGGCCTAGGGCAGCCACACCAGAGGACAGGATATGCCAGCTTTGTCACATAGAGCCCGAGACAGAGGACCATTACATATGCCGATGCCCTGTATACTATGAGATTCGGGGAGGTTCCACTGCCTCTCTAGAGCTGGGTTCGGACCACTTTCCAGGATCATGGACTTCCCGGATCAGAGATGCCTGGGACTTCTTCTAGAGCTCCGTAGACACAGGGAGTCCTTAGTGAGATCCAGATCAGCTGTACTTGTTGGAGGACTAGCACAGAGAGCTCTCATCGACTTCTTCCATACCAGTGCTCCGAGGGCCAACCCACCCATCATACCCAGACCACAGGCTAGTGTAGGAGCTCGGCTGAGAGGTGTGACACTCGACAGAGCCAGTGAGTTATGCAGAGCTTGACGCCCCAGACCCCATGGCCCTCGCCCACGGCCACGCCACCACAGGAAGATCCGGGCCATCATCTCGCAGGACCTCACGCCAGCTTAGTCTTACCACCTTGAGCACCATGTCACAGCGGCCCATGAGGGATGTATTAGGTTGATATGAGAGCTCTGTACTCATGTACCTAGATCAGATTTTAAAGTTCTAGATTTTTGTTATCTTTCTTTATTACTATTTTGTACCCAGGATAATGTACCACATGGATATGATGTAACCTTTTGGTCTCATAGGTCATTTTGGCATTTTGAAGACGTTAATACAGCTTTCTTTCTTTCTTTCTGTCTCTCTCTCTCTAGCCCTACAAATCTAGGGGCACTCCTCATCCCCTCGTCGATGTTGGACATCCTTTATGGACCCCTACCACACATCGATGGATAGTTCCCTCTTTACACTCACACCCCTGTATGCTCTACACCCACTTTGTATCCATGATGACGAGGATGGTGATCCTCCATGATAAAGAAGACGATGATGATCCATACATATCTACATTTATCTAGGGATGAGTGTTAGTTTTTTTCGTTATGTTGTCTTTGTTTTTCCATTATGAGATTCTATGGTCACATTGTATACACCTTTTGTCTCATAGACCCTTTGGGTCTTTTGCAAGATGTTAATATATCTTCTTCTTCTTCTTCATCTCACTTGCCCTCCCATTCGCTTCGCATGCACCTGCGCACTTTGCCCGCCCGCTAGTCCCTTCGCCTCCCGCTGTGCGCTAGTCCCTTCGCCTCATGCACCTGCGCACCCTGCCCGCCCGCTAGTTCCTTTGCCTCCCTAATCCCACCGCCTCCTGCCTGTGCGCTAGTTCCTTCGCCTCACGCACCTGCGCACCCTGCCCGCCCGCTAGTCTGCCTTGCCTGTGAGTTAGTCCCTTCGCCTCATGCACCTGCGGACCCTGCCTTGCTGCTCGCACCCGCACCTCCCCGCTTCGCATGCACCTACGCACCCTGCCCGCCCGCTAGTCCCTTCGCTTCCGGCCTGTGCGCTAGTCTCTTCGCATCATGCACCTGCGCACCCTGCCCGCATGCTAGTCCCTTTGCCTCCCTAATCCCACTCACCCTTCCTCAGGCCCCCAAGGCAGCAACATAACTCTCTCTCTCTCTCTCTCTCTCTCTCTCTAACTACCGCACCATTATGATTGGTCACTCGTTGGCCAAGCTATATGCCTCTATTCTTGAGCAGGAGTTGAGCAGATGGGCAGAGAGACAAGGGGTCCGAGCTCAGGGACAGGTCGGTTTCAAGAGGAGATTCTCTACTTTGGATCATATCTTTACCCTCAGGGCTATCATTGAGAATGGCAGAGCACATGGGAGGAGGATCTACTGTGGCTTTGTGGATTTCCGCAAGGCCTTTGACACAGTGCCCAAAGCTAGACTGATGCACAGGCTGCAAGACTTGGGGGTTCCATGCGAGCTCATTTGGGGTATTATGGCACTTTATGAGACAGTAGTTGGGCAGGTGCGGACTTCAGAGGGTCTCTCCCAGCCAGTACACTCCACTATAGGGGTGAAACAGGGCAGCCCGCTCTCTCCGACTCTATTTGGACTATACATTGATGAGATCTGTGATTATATTGGGACACGAGGGGATAGAGGAGCCAGTTGGCTGGCACTTGGATACCTCTGCTCTTATATGCTGATGATATTGTGCTTAAAGGAGACTCACCAGAGGGTATGTAGAGGCACTTGGATACTTTACATGCTTATGCACAGGACAGTGGGCTCTCAGTTAACCTTGGTAAGACCAAGGTTATGGTGTTTAACACTACAGCCCAGTGGGTTTGGAGATCAGCGCCTATTTTCACATATGGGCAGGAGACAGTGGAGTATGTTGACTCATACACATATCTTGGAGTGGTGTTCACTGGGCCCACATTTTCCATGAGGGGGGCAGCAGAGGCCAGATTGACTAGAGGATATGCAGCACTAGGAGGTCTAGAGAGGATGTGCTCACAGGTACAGTTTCAGGAGCCACGCACTAAGCTGTGGCTTTTTGACACGTTGGTCACATCGGCTATGCTATATGGAGTACAGATCTGGGGGCCTAGCCTAGATCGTCACAGTCGATTAGGATGCACATACGATGGATGTAGATCGATGGAGAGACCACTTGTGTCCATGATCTCCAGGATGGTTCGGGCTAAGGCCTCTATACCCCATGAGATTATTAGAGCCGAGATGGGAGCACCACCGATCGTAGTCGAGGCTCTTGCCAGATCAGTGTCCTTCATTCATAGCACCTGGGAGCTTCCTCGACGCCGGTATGCACGACTTGCTTTAGAGTCCTCTCATCAGCTAGCCATGGAGGGAGACACTTCATGTTGGTATGCGTAGATAGCATCCTGGTTTGAGCTCCACGGGTTCAGTTTAGACAGACTTCCACCCTTCCAGTACTCTCTGGAGGCACCCTCTCTCACCTTGACACATTTTGAGATTAGTAGAGTCATCAGACAGGACCTCATTCAGTTGGACACTAGGAGGACATGGCTAGAGCCCTCACAGGAGTTGGGGACGAAGATGGCTTTCTATAGAGACCATCTTCTCCGCACCACTGAGGATGGCTTTATACTTAGACCGAGCTACATGGATACCCATCTGTCTCATGGATTGAGGTGCGCCATTCGGCAGATCCGCACCTCTTCACATCAGTTAGAGATAGAGACAGGCAGATTTAGAGGCATACCTCCAGGGGACAGGATTTGTTAGATTTGTTGGATAGAGCCAGAGACGGAGGAGCACTACATCTGTCGCTGCACATCATATTATGAGATTTGAGGGCGCTACCATTGCCTTTTCAGAGAGGGATTTGGACCACTGGCTAGAGTCATGGACTTGTGTGATCAGCGATGCTTGGGTTTTTATCTCGTGGAGATCCGCAAGCTCAGAGAGTCCATTATCAGGAGCAAACGCCCGACTGGTAGGGAGTCCACACAGAGACAGATTACTGACTTCTTTAGAGGGACTACCCGAGAGGACACACAGCCGACAGCCTAGCAGTGGGCACCCCGTGGGACTCTAGTTGAGAGAGCTATCCAGTTGGGCAGATCTAGACGCCCGAGGGTTCGCGGATCCTCACATCGGAGACGGTGCCTACACCGGAGGATTCAGAGCATCATTGCGAGGCATCGGGCTCGTCCGACCAGGCATCTCACTATGGCAGATATCCAGGCCATCTGGCAGAGACCCATGCTAGAGCTCCTAGGATGATTACGACTCCAGCCATATGCTGTTGTACTCACTGTCACTTTTGTACTCCCCCATATTCATGTATTCATGTATCCATGTACTCATGTACCCCATTTTGACTAGTAGCATTAGCTTCCCACTCCCCCTAGTTGCTGCTTCCGGATGCCCCCTACTGATGTATTGTGGGGCTAGATACTTACCTTCAGTTCTTTCTTTTCTTTTCCAGACAGTGTATCAGATGTCACATGGTTGTAACTTTGGTCTCATAGGTCACTTTGGCCTTTTGAAGACGTTAATATAACATTTCATTTCATTTCATTTCATTTCTCTCCCTCGCTACTCCTTGCCTGTGGGAAGCACTGCAGAGTAATCTCGAGGAATGGCTCTGAGTCTCCAAGAGAAGCTCGAGGCCCTCGAGATGGCAATGAAGGCACTAATCAAGGAGAACAAGCAGACATCCGATTCCAACCTCAATGAGGTGGAGAACAAATTACACTGGTACATCATGGCCCTCAAGGAGGAGGTGAGTGCATTGAAAGTGGAACTGGTAGCCGTCAATAACACCGAGAAGGAAGAAGGGGAGATCAATGACCACACTCTCACGGCCATCAAAGAAGAGATCTCCAAGGAGATCACAAAGGACATGGAGGAAAACTCGAAGCCAAGCAGTCAGGATGGGTTGAAGTGGTGAAGAAGAACATCCGTAAAGAAGTAAGGGAGGAGACTCAAAGGGAAGAACACCAAATCATTCACACCACCATTGAGGAGGAGAAGATGAGGCATGCCCGCCGCCTGAACATTCGAGTCACAAGTATAGCCGAGACACCCGACTCCACTCCCGAGAAAGATGGATAGCTTCTATGCATGAAGCTCGGCTATAGGGAAGATGACCCTCTCCCCTTCACGAAAGCATGGAGAGCCGGGAAAGACTCAACACGCAAGCGAGCCCTCATCCTACAGTTTGCAGGAGAGATGGAGAGGGTCACCTTCATGAGGAAGAGGGTGATTCTACGAGGATTACAGAGAGATCCCATCTATTTGGATGACGAGCTTACAAAGCTTACAAGGATGCAAATAGAACACATGAAAACATGCATGTCGAGAGTCCTACAGGCCCGGAAAGAGGGCAAGAGAGCATTCTATTGTGATGGCCGTGTCATCATCGATGGCAAGGCCACCGATTAGTGCCAAGCGGCCTTTGGGACATGGGCTATGGAGGATCTAGATTCACAGATACACAGCAGTTTGGAACTGCAATGGAGCAATTTGGACACATCCTAGGTGGATGGAGGAGGTCATGGAGGGACGGGACATCATACTACTCACAGAGACGCACCAGAGCCCAGAGAGGGGGCTACCCAAAGTAGAGGGCTATCAGTGGGAGTTTGCATACAGGGGGACCACACGGCAGAGCACATCGAGAGGATCTGGAGGTATAGCGGTACTCTTCAAGCGAGAGCTACAGGAGCGCCTACAGGTGGTAGCACGTGACCAGGAGGCTAGATACATGTGGATTCGACTGCAGCTCTCAGTAGACAGGGTGTTATACATTGCTCTATGCTACTTCTCTCCTAGAGGATCGAGATATGCCATGACAGCAGAGGAGGAGACTAGAGGGGAGGAGGAGGACACAGGGCCATTGGGAGAGTCACCATATGCAGCCCTTTCAGAGGAGATCATACACTACTCCAACCTGGGGGAAGTCCTCCTTATGGGGGACTTCAATGCACGGACATAGAGCCGACATTGTGACATTTATGATTTCGAGCACCCCGAGGTGATGCACACACTAGAGGTGGAGGACACGGGAGCTTGCAGGATGTCAGAGGACATTGGGCAGGATAACACCAGATATGGTCATCACTTACTTGAGCTGGGAGCGTGACACCATCTCGTTATTTATAACGGGATGAGACAGTGGCAGGATTCAGGAGCACTAACATTCAGGGGGGCTGTAGCACAATGGACTACATCATGGGGTCCATGGAGACCACACATGCAGTGACATCTTTCACCATCCCCCCGTGTCCTATTGGTGCGGATCACACGTACCTCTTACTGTCACTGGCGAGCTCCACACCAGCACCCACACAGCCCACACAGGCATCGCATACAACTTTCTACTTCACCCATGACTTGGCAGACATATATGAGCATCATGTATATGACGGGCTACTCTAGATGGATCCCCTGTCACCTCTAGACACACTCACCACCCAGCTGTCATCTCTACTACATACGGCGGCCACCCGCAGCTTCCCCCATCATACACACATTGCACACACAGATAGATCTGGGAGCATGCCCCAGAATCGGTGGTATGATGATGAGTGCAGAGAGCTATATAGACGCCTCCCATCCCTTCAGTACAGTTTGGACTCCCCTTTTCTCCGCTTGTCATGAGGACACCAACCGGATTATCGGGGTTAGATCTCCTCAGCCTCACCGAAGATGCACTTCTACATTTCCTCACGCTTACTGAGGATGTATTCATCTAGCAGCTGGGCTACCTGAGTGTTCACATGTCCCATGCGATGTGGGTTGTGATTGGCCAGATATGGGTTTCATCCCACCGCCTTAGAGTGGAGACAGGAAGAGATGAGTGGATCTTGAGAGCCGGGGAGCTTATACGGAGGCTCAGGAAGGAGAGAATCTGCTGATTATGCCACTTGTATAAGCCTATAAAAGCATTGTGGTCATTGAAGTTTTTATCACATCAATCATAGTCATGCAAAATCATTGGCTTTGTACTCTCTCACCCTTTCTGCCTACACAGTTCTCTCTCTCTCTCCCCTTTCTCTATTTTCCAGTTTTGTTTGTGTCACGGTGAGCGTGGCATTATATCAAATTTTCTTCAGTTACTACATCAAAAAGTTTTAATCACAGTTGCAGTTTTAAACCACAAAGTTCCCATTTTCCACGAATTCCATACTGCCTTTCAAGACTGTTTAGTTGCCTTTAAAATAGATTCTGAGAAGAAAGCTAAACTTCATTTCTTCAGTGGCAGAATGGGCCAAAGGGGCCTTGTCTGGATTAGCAAAAGGTTCCCCACACAGTCTCTGCATTACTCAACGACACTTTCACACTATCTCTGCTGCAGCTTCCGATATCGAGAATGAGTTAGGAACGGCAAGTGCTTCCAGCTCTTTTGTTAACAGTTATCATCGCCTTCAAGTTTCAGCAGAAGAGACATTGACCAATGAAACCACTTAACAATATTTCTTGTTGAGCAGATTGAAGGTGTTATGAAGCAAGAGTACCGTTTGGCCTTGCGAACTTCCATCAGAGAAGATTTTGTTGAGGGTGTACGCGCAGTGGTTGTGGACAAGGACCAGGTGTTGTTTTACTTGCATGCGCTCAAATCTGTGCTCAAGCTGTTGCATCTTTTGTTTGCGCATGCTTGTGCACGTTATGTATGAGAGAGAGAGAAACGAAATGATATATTAATGTCCTCAAAAGGCCAAAGTGACCTATGAGACCAAAAAGGTTACAACAATTGGTGGATGTGATACAATGTCTGTGTAAGAAAAGCTAAAACAACTAAACAACTAACTGAAATTGAAACAATAACTATGAGGAAAAGTAAGGTACTAGGAGCTCCTAATGGATAACATCTGGGAAGGAAAAGTCCAGCAACAAAGGTAAGCATCATATACATCACTATCCAAAGATGTCTCTCATCGGTCGATGGCGGATATCCTCAATGTCCTCCATGGTGAGTACTCTGACTGGACGTCTCCCATGCCGTGCTAGTATGGTCGTGATCCTCTGTTGTAGTCTCCGCCGGTGTCGAGATGGGCCTCTCATCTTGGGGCGACTGGACCGCCCTAGCTCTATAGCCCGATCAATCAGCGGCTATACTCTGGGGCTAGCTGCAATGCCTGTTGGCGTGACTGCTCAATCTGTGGTCAAAAGAAGTCTGTAATCTGCCTCTGTAGGTGTCTCCCTCTCTGATCCCCTCCCTCTCAAGAGACCCTCTCTATGTCTACGCAGCTCCAGCAAGTATAATCCGAGGCATCTCTGATCCTGGTATCTCATGACTCTAGAAAGTGGTCCGAAACCCTCTCTGAACAGGCAGTGAAAACGGCCTCGTATCTCATAATATATTGGACAGTGACATATGTAATGTAACTCTGTCTGTGGCTCCATCTGGCACAACTGACAAATCCTGGCCTCAGCTGGTACTCCTCTGAATCTGTCAGTCTCAATCTCTAGCTGGTGTGAGGATGTGCGCATCTGACCAATAGCACACCGTAGCCCATGAGAAAGATGAGTATCCATGTAGCTGGGTCTAATCACAAACCCATCCTCCGTGAGTTGGAGAAGATGATCTCTATAGAAAGCCATCTTCGTACCAAGCTCGTGTGTCGGCTGTATCCATGTCCTCCTAGTGTCGAGTTGAGTCAAGTCCTGCGTGATAAGTTTGGTAATCTCTGCCTGTGTGAGAGAGAGGGAGGGTGCATCCAGGGAGTACTGAAATGGAGGTAGCTTGTCCATACTAAAGCCATGCAGCTGGAACCAAGCTGTCATCTGTGCATACCAACATGATCCGTCTCCCTGTGATGCCAACTGTCGTGAAGACTCCATGGCTAAGCGAGCATATCTGTCTCTAGGGAGAGCCCAAGTGCTATGTATAAAGGAGACTGATCGAGTGAGTGCCTCTACTACCAATGGGGGGGGCAGCCATCTCTGCACGGATAATATCATGTGGTACGGAGGCCTTGGCCCTAATCATCCGAGAAATCATAGAAACCAAGGGCCTCTCCATACATCTCCATCCATCAGTGCTACCAGCTCGGCTGTGGTGATCCACTGAGGGTTCCCATATTTCCACTCCATACAGCATGGCTGAAGTGATCAAAGTGTCAAAGAGCGAGAGCTTTGTTCGAGGTTCTTGAAACTGAACCTGCGAACACATCCTCTCTAGTCTCCCCAATGCTGCAGAAGCTCTGGTCAATCTGGTCTCCGCTGCTCTCCTCAAGGAAAATAGTGAGCCACTAAAAACCACACCAAGGTAAGCATATGCATCTGTATACTCCACTGTCTCCTGACCATATGTAAAGGTGGGTACTGACCTCCTAACCCACTGTGCTGTGGTGTTAAACAAAATCACCTTGGCTTTACCAACGTTAACAGACAATCCACTGTCCTGTGCAAACGTGTGCAGTGCATCCAAATGACACTGCATCCCCTCTGGAGAATCTGAGATCAGCACAATATCATCAGCATACAATAACAGCGGAGTCCATGTCCCTGGTAGCGGTGCTCCTCTGTCACCCTCGCGCTCTACATAGTC
>NC_141075.1:1867500-1965000 GCF_041138505.1 Cibotium barometz
GGCATTCTTCTATTACTTTTGGCCTAAATCTTTTTTGTTTTTCCGAGAAAAAGATCCTTCAATTAGTTAAAGAAAAACAGCCACAAAGGGTTGAGTACAACCGCGAAGGGCTAAATACAAACTCGCCTTATATAAGGGCGAGAAACAAGTGATCATAAGGGGAAGAGATTCTTCTCCTCCGGTTGGCCGCTCTATGAGGAGAAGGCTATCTCATACAGGGGGAGGGGGACAACCACATAGGTGGTATGTAATGCCAAATGGGGTCACCGCCTCTATCTGTGAGGAAAGTCCAAGCCTCCAAAGTCTCAAGACATATGCTCTTGATGGTCTCAAACGGTGGAGTGTGGTTATCCTTGATGGCCTTGCTGCATCTAGCACGCCAAATGTGCTAGGCTACAATGCTACTGCAAATCTCCCATCTCTGGCATGAGCCTGGCCGCCAGTCACCTGTAGGAGGGGTTGTGACTAGTACTGTTGCAATACGATGGTGAGAGACCTGAAGGGCTAGTCCTACCCCATCCTCCTTGTAAGCCCTGATCACTCCATCCTCTGTGGCCCAAGCGACAGTGCCCCAAGTGATGATTTGGGTCGATGCCTTGTCCATAGCGACGATGCAGAGAATCCGCTGCCAAACTTGCTGAGTCTTTGGGCAATCCCAAAGGCAATGTTGCTGAGACTCTTGATGGTGGCCGCACCGCGGAGGACAAGCCACTGACCGACTTGCAACAACTGCCAGCCAAATACCGACCGCCAAACTCCTGTGTGCCATTAGCCAAAGAAAGAGAGTGATCTTTCTAGGCCGAAAGCTGAAAGCCTCTTTCAGAAGCGCTGTGATAGGCCCTGTGACTACCAATGTGCTGCTGCTGCCGGTGTGCCATCTATCTTAGGTATCTGGATCCTGCGCCCAAGCCGCGTTGTATATGCAAAGAAGGGGGCATCCAGAGTCTCCTGCCGATCCGCAGGATCATGCCAAGTCCACTCTCCCGGGTCCCACTGCAGCCGCATGAGAGGTCGGCACTCCCAAATCGATAGCCGCCATAGTTTCTTCTTGGCCACCTTGGCCGGTGCTGGATCTATGTGCCATTCTCGTGCTCAAAAACCGATCACCCTCACCCTCTGTAAGGTGCTGTTTCTGAAATCCTCCAAGGGAAGCTCCGATCTCTCTGGTCTGCCATGGGAACCAATAGAAAAAGTGAGCAGACCACTGTCCTCATCTGCTCCGTGGATTGCCACGAGGATATTATGTCTGGTAAACACTCCTAGCCACATTGGGGGGGTCGGGTCAGGAATAGGCATCAGCCACTCCTGAGGGATAGCTGAGATAATGTCGATGTTGAGCCTATCTCGATCCCGGATCCTTGTAAGGCCTCTCTCCTACTACTCCAGGGGTAACTGCTTGTGTGCAATCCAATCTCCGAGAGTTCTGGCTGGTCCCGTGCTCAAGGCTCCCCAAGATACATGTGGTCGGGCCCCCTTAGTAAATGGATCAGGCGGTTCCAGACCAAAGGCTGCCGAAGCCGCTCGTCTGAGGCAATGGTATTCTCTGTCTGAGCGCTCGCCTGAGATGATCCCAAGCCAAAAGTAAACTGGCTGCAAATCTGTCCTCAAAAGCTGGGCTAAAACCACGGGCTCACATCTCTATGAAGATCCATCGGAGTGCGGGCTGAGATCCGGGCCAATAAGAAATCCTTCCAGGGCTCACCATCGGGAAGGAGTCCTCTGACAATCAACTTGCCCTAGCAGGGCTTGGCTTTGAATAGCAGGATCGATGAGGCCAAGCCCCCCTCTGCTACGTGGTGAATGATCACTCGCCATGACCTTGGCCCTGGCTGGCCTCCCATCACTTCCGGCCCACAAGAAGTTTCGGATCAATTGCTGTACCTGGCCAATGCATGCCCAAGAAAGGGCCGAGCATGAAGTGATGTACCACATGGTGGATAGAAGTACCTGGTTCGCTTCCACCACTCTGCCTGCAAGGGAGAGCCTTGCCGAGCTCTAATATAAAAGCTTCTTCCGAATACTCAGAAGAAGCGGAGAGAGTTGATCCTCCGAAGAGATATCAATGCCAACCTGGCAACCAAGATAACAAATTGGGCTGCCCCTCGGGGGGGGGGATCTAAAACAATAGCTCTGTTCTGGCCACGCAACCTGCGAATATGATCTCTCCTCGTGTGGGGTCCAGCTATCTCAAAGAAATCCCCTGTGACTCTGTCGCTTGCGTGTGTCCAGAAAGAGGTCCTAGCATGATACTTGTACTCCACCCTCCTCTCCTCTATGGATCTAATCTCCGTACGAGTAGCAGCGAGCTGACTCTCGATCCACTGGCTATTCGGGGACCTCTCTTGAAGTCGTCGTAAAGAGGCAAGACTCCTCCTCAGACTCCTCTCCTGCTTCTGGAAACCCTAATATGCTCAGGGCTGCCTCCTGCAAGAAACTATTGATCTCCCCTAAGCCCTCATCCAATGTACATGCAGCAGAGCCTGAAAGAAAATGCAATCTCGCCTATATCTGCTCTATCCTGCTGCATATCTCGGGGTCCTAAATGAGGGTGTCCGAAATCCTCGAGCTCACATGCCTGTCATGCCTCCAGGGGTCCTCTAAGGACAAAATAACTGGGTGTGATCAGAAAAGGAAGTACCAACCAAAATCCCAATCATACCCCCTCGGCTGCAAGCCCACTCATAAACATAAAACCTATCAAGTCTAGAGAGGTTGGGACCAGTGCTCCTACTATCCGATCTCAAGAAGAAGCAGAGGCTCCCAAGGCTACGCCCAAACTCTGGAAGATGCCAAGGGTACTGCACCCTGACTGCAAGAATCATCTTCTCCCAGGCTGAGTACTTTGCTCCTGAAACTGTGGCCGTGCCACCTCCAAGCCTATCCTCTGCTTCCTCTATCATATTAAAGTCACCGCCCAAGCACGAAAAGTTAGCCTGAGGGAGGGCCTGCCGTACTGAGCTCTAGGGCTCTACCTGCAACAGCATTCGGAGCATAGATGTTGAGGAAGCCAATGCTATCCTCGACCCACGTCCCTATTTGGGTTGGCATTCAGTGATAACGACTCATCCATCTCTGTAGACAGCCCATTTGCTCGCTCTACACGCCTCATGAACTGTCACCATTGCCTCACGCCGGTGTGACAGCATAGGTTGGGATGAGATCATCACCGATGTACACCTCTGTGTCCTTGAGGGCAGCTCATTTGTCTTTGTTTGATGGTGGCATCATGGAATCTGTTGATGAGGGGCAGCTCTTGTGTCATATCCTTCCCTGCCCTCCATGTATCTGCAAACAGAAGGGGAGGGGGGGGATCCCGTCCACTCCTATCATTTGGCAAAGCGTCATGGCGTCCACTCCTAGCATCAGTGGGGTGGCCTCTGGCATTGCCTGTTGTTGGATCTGGGTCTCTTTCAGCGTTTGAATCTCCTCCTCTTGGTGGTTCACGTGCCCCTCCGTTCTTCAATCTTGTTATTCTTGCCGTGTATCTCCTTGCAGAGGCCATCGAATTGTTTTCCATGTTGGTTCAGGACCTTGTCTAACACCACCTTTTTTTTTCTGGGAAAAAGATCCTTCAAGTAGTTAAAGAAAAACAGCCACAAAGGGCTAAGTACAACCATTACGGGCTAAATACAGCCTCACCTTCTATAAGGGCGGGAGACAAATGTATCAAAGGGAAAGAGATGCTTCTCCCCCGGCTGGCCGTTTTGTGAGGAGAAGGCTATCTCATACGGGGGGAGGGAGGGGGGTGTTGGGACATAATCATGAAGGTGTTCTGTAATGCCAAATGGGGTCACCGCCTCTCTCCGTGAGTGTCAAATCCCCACGGATCTCCTCGTGATCGTTCTTGGTACGAGACTCGAAACCTGCAAACAAACAAACAAATAAGAAAGGGGATGCAGGCATGACTCACCTCCCAACCATGACAGCCGTGGGCAAGCCCACAGTCTTGGCTGTCCCCACCGAGCCACGAGCTGAGCTAACTAGGTTGACGTACCGACCAATCTCCCCCTCGCGACGTCCCATACCGCCACGAAGCTGCCCTCGCGGGCCTCGAGATTGATGCCGGCCTCGGTTGCGTAAAGCAGGTGCACGTCTGCACTAGATCCAGGCTCCAAGAGCATAGAGCTTTTACAAACTCGTGAGACTCTCTATATCTCAATAACTAACCTTGGCCACCCTTTTATAGGCTCTTGGCCGGTCATCGGGCATCCACACTTGGGCGCCCACCCGTCCATACTTGGGTGTCCGCCCGTTAGTATATCCCTAACTCAGCTCGTCAATCAACCTGCCTAGCTCGAAGCTTCCCCAAGCCTCGAAACTAGTCTTGCGTGCGTGTAGCACACGGTAGATACACACTGTGCACATGACATACTCCCCTTCCTCTAAGAGCTCACTCCTGAGCTCACTAAAAAGCCAGGGTAATCTCTCTGAAGAGTAGTCAATGTCTCCCATGTAGCATCCTCCTCAACACGATCCTTCCACTTGATCTTGTATTCCGTGATAAGCGTATTACGCAATCTTCTTTCACGAAATCCAAGAATCCTTTCAGGTTCGTGCGGAACAAATGTCATGTCCTCGACATCTATAATTTCTTGAGGAGTAACTAACTGATCTGTTCCACCCAGTACTTCCTTAAGTCTACTGACATGAAATACATGATGAACTTTTACATGAGAAGGCAAATCCAATTCATATGCAACTGAACCAATCCGTCGTGTAATACGAAATGGTCCACAGTATCTAGGGGATAATTTCGGAGATCGACCTGTCTGTAAAGTCTCGGAATCTTTCGGAACTCGCAAATACACCATCGTTCCTTAGAAGAACTCTCTGGGTGAACAATGTCTATTAGAATAAAACCTGTCTCGGTCTTGAGCACTTCTAATAGATTCCTTCGCAACTTGTAACATTTCCTGCATATCTTGCAAAAAGTTACGTACTGCATCATGCCAATAACTCAATAACTAACCTTGGCCACCCTTTTATAGGCTCTTGGCCGGTCATCGGGCGTCCACACTTGGGTGCCCGCCCGTCCATACTTGGGTGCATGCCTGTTAGTATATCCCTAACTCAGCTCATCAATCAGCCTGCCTAGCTCCAAGCTTCCTCAAGCCTCGAAACTAGTCTTGCGTGCGTGTAGCACACGGTAGATACACACTGTGCACATTACAGTGAGGAAAGGGCCAGGCCTCCAAAGTCTCAAGAAGGCTTCCCTTTGCTTCCGCATGTGGTCAGAACCTCCCTGCAGCTTCCCCCACTGACTGTGGAGGGTGTGAATGATGTTGAGCCATATGCTCCTGATGGTCTCAACCGGCGGAGTGTGGGTGCCCTCCATGGTCTCGCTACATCTAGCACGGCAGATGTGCTAGGCGGCTATGCTACTGCAAATCTCCCATCGCTGGCATTAGCCTGGTCGCCAGACGTGCTGGTGGGGCTATGACTAGTACTACTGCAATACGATTGTGGGAGACGTGAAGGGCAAGTCCTCCCTCGTCTCCCCAAGTGATGATCCGGGTCAATGCCCTGTCCATAGCGAAGATGCGGAGAATCCGCTACCAAATCTGCTGAGCCTTCGGGGAATCCCAAAGGCAATGTCACTGAGACTCTTGGGGGTGGCCGCACCTCGGGTAAGCTACCGACCGACCTCCGTCTGCCAGCCAAGTACCAACTGCTGGACTCTTGTGTGCCGTCAGCTCAAGGAAGAGAGTGATCTTCCTCGGGGCCGAAAGCTGTCCCAAAGCCTCTTCCAGAAATCTGAAAGGAAGCGTAGTGATAGGCACTGAGACTGCTAGTGTGCTGTTGCTGCCAGTGTGCTATCTATCTCCGGCATCTGGATCCTACAGCTGAGCCGTGCTGTATATGCAAAGAAAGGGGCATCCAGAGTCTCCACCTGATCTGTGGGATCATGCCAAGTCCACTCTCCAAGGTCCCACTGCAACCGCGTGAGAGGTCGGCACTCCCAAATCCATAACCGCCAAAATCTCTCCCTGGCCACCTTGGCCCGTGTTGGATCTATGTGCCATGCTCGTGCCGGAAAACCAATCACCCTCACCCTCTGCAAGGTGTAGCCTCTGAAATCCTCTAAGGGGTGCTTTGATCTCTCTAATCTACCATGTAATCCAATAGAAAAAGTGAGCAGACCACTGTCCTCATGTGCTCCATGGACTGCCACGAGGATATCGTGTCTGGTGAACATGCCTAGCCACACTGATGGGGTCGGCTCTGGAATAGGAGTCAACCACTCCACCACTCCTGAGGAATAGTTGAGTCAATTTCGATGCTGAGCCTGTCTCTACCCCAAATTCCTGTCATGCCTCTCTCCTACTTCTCCTAAGGTAACTACCTGTGTGCAATCCAATCTCCAAGAGACCTAGCTGGTCCCATGCTCAAGGCGACCTAGGATATGTGCGGTCAAGCCCCTAGCACGTGGCCACTGGGTAAACGGATCAAGGGGTTCCAGATCAAAGGCTGCCGAAGCTACTCTTCTGAGGCCACTTGAACAATTTGTCTGAGGGTTGGCCTGAGATGATCCCAAGCACGAAGTAGACTAGCTGCGAATCTGTCCTCAAAGGCTGGACTGAAACTACAGGCTCACATCTTTGTGAAGATCCATCTAGCACTTTGCGGCGGCCACAGGCCTCCAAGGCTCGTAGTGCAGGCTGAAATCCTGGCCAGGAGGAAATCCTTCCAAGGCTCACCACTAGGCGTCCTCTGACAATCAACTTTTGCAATCTTCTGAACGGCATTATGATCATTACAGCAGCTGGTAGATCTTTGCCATCCCAACATGTGTTGCTTACCTATAGTTGGATCGATGGGGCCAAGCCCCCCTTTGCTACGTGGCTGAATGATCACTCTCCATGCCACCTTGGCCTTGGCTGGCCTCCCATCACTTCCGGCCCATAAGAAGTTCCGGATCAAACGTTGTACCTGGCCAATACAAGCCCGAGAAAAGGCCCAACACGAGGTGATGTACCACATGGTGGAAAGCAGTGCTTGGTTCGCCACCACCACTCTACTTGCTAGGGATAGCCTCGCCGAGCTCCAGGATAAAAGCTTCTTCCGTATACTCAGAAGAAGTGGAGCAAGCTGTTGCTCGGGGGAGATATCAATGCCAACTTGGCAACCGAGGTATCGGACTGGAGTGCCCCTCGGGATCCATTGGAAAGCCTCAACTGGTCGCCAAGTCGGGGTAGGTGCTTAGCCTAGCCAAAAACCACACGACTTGTGCCAGTTGATCTGTGCTCTTGATGCATTGCATAAAATCTCTATCGCCTCTGCGAATCTCTGGAGATTACCAACATCTCCGGCAAGGTAGGCTGCTGTGTCGTTTGCAAACTCTGAGTCCAGTAGCTCCTCCTGCGTGCGGAGGGGAAGGCGTAGTCCTTGAAGTCAGGTCTCTTGGGCGGAGAGAAAACTACGCATGGCCTCGGCAACAAATAGAAAGAGATACGGTGTTAGAGGACAGCCTTGTCGAACCGAGTGGGAAAGGGGGAATTTGTCGCCTTGGGCTCCCTGAATGAGAATCTGGTTGTGAGATGTTGAATAAAGTCCTGAGACTCTACGGATCCACTCCATGGGGAATCCCATCCGGCTCATTGTGCCCTCTAGAAAGCTCCAATCCACCCTGTCATAAGCTTTCTCAAAGTCTAGGAGTAGCACAGTGAGGTCTTGCTGTCGCATCCTGGCCGAAGCTATCGCCTCCCAAAAGGTAAAGATGTTGTCCAGAATGCTCTGGTCCTGAACAAAACCAGTTTGAGTGTCGTGGATCAAGTCTAGGAGAGAAGGCTAAAGTCGCCTACTGATGGCCTTGGACAAAATCTTATAGGCCATCCCTAGAAGGGTGATGGGTCTCCACTGCCGGATCTCCAATCTATCACCACCCTCCTTGGGAATCAAATGTATCAAGCCTTCTATGAGCCTCTTTGGCATGGCACTTGTGAGCATAATCTCATTGAAGGGAGCGCGAAGGCCACCTTCCATGAGGTCCCAATGTCGAAGAAAGAAAGAAACAGGAAGCCCATCTGCCCTCGGGCATTTGCCCCTTGGTAATGCCTTCACCGCCTCCGCCAGCTCCTCTGAAGTGAAAGGGATCAATAAGAATGACCGAAGGGAGGGGGGGGGGAGGGGGGGGGGACCACCTTCGTCGTGTGCCTCCAGACTCTCTCGCACGCATTCATTACCTGGGGGGATAATGGGGCACCAGTGAGAAGGGATCAGAAGAAATCCGTGGCGATGGCTCTCACATGTGGGGGATCAGAAACAATAGCTCCATCTTGGCTACGTAGGCTACGAATACCGTCTCTCCTCCTGTGTGGGACGGCTATCTCAAAGAAGTCTCCTGTAACTCTATCACCGGCCTGAGTCCAGAATGAAGTCCTGGCATGGTACCTATACTCCACCCTCCTCTCCTCAATGGACCGAATCTTTGTGTGGGCGGTAGCGATCTGACTCTCAATCCACGGGTTTGTCTGGGGAACTCTCCTGAAGACGAAAGATGCTAGGCCCCTCCTCATACTCCTCTCGTGCTCCCGAAATCCCTCCAATCTACTCTGGGCCCTGGAAGAAAATAGTGATCTCCCCAAGGCCATCATCCAAAGTGTACGCTGGAGAGGCTGAGGAAAAATCTAGTCCCGCCTATATTTGCTCAATCCGGCTACAAATCTCGGGGTCCTGAATGAGGCTGTCTGGAAACTTGGTGCTCGCATGTCTGTTGTGCCTCCATGGGTCCCTGTAAGGACATAATAACTGGGGCATGATCTGAAAATGTAGTGCCCGCTAGAATACCAACCATGCCTCCAAGGCTGCAAGCCCACTCATCGACATAAAACCGGTCCAGCCGAGAGAGGTTGGGTCCAGTGCTCCGCCTATCCGATTGAGAGAAGCTAAGACTCTTAGGGTTACGCCCAAACTCTGGGAGATGACAAGGGTCCTGTCCCCTAAGAATCGGTATCATCTCCTCCCATGCAGAGTACTCCGCTCCTAAGACTGTGGCCGTGCCACCTCCAAGTCTATGCTGCCTCTATCATGTTGAAGTCACCGCCCATGCACCAAAAGTCAACTTGGGGCAGGGCTGTCGGACAGTGCTCCAAAAGATAGCTCTACCTGCAGCCGCATTCGGGGAATGGCATAAATGTTGAGGAAGCCAATGCTATCCTCTCCAATCAGAATGGTAACCCACTAAGCATTTCCTAGAACTATGACTGCTGATCCTGTCACAAACGACAGAAGCTGCTCACTGACAGAGAGAGACACTCCTCCCTGCGTCCCTGAAGGGCCGAAGGATGGAGACCAAAAGGTATGACTCAGGCCTGCCTGGTAGAATCTTCCCGCAGCGGCGGGTACCCCTCAGTAAGATGGTGCTCTTGGAGGAAGAGAATGTCGATAGGTCCATCCACCATAGCTTGTTGCAGCTCTCCTCTATAGACGCCTCGTCCTTGAAAGCACTGAGGCCTCCCTAAGCCCTGAATGTTCTTTGAGACAATCCTCATATCAATCTCTGTGTGAGGCGGAACTACCGGAAGTGCCCTCCACTCGAAGAGTCTTGGGCCGCGCGGGCCTAGACGAGGAATAGTGACAATTTGTCCTGGTGTGAAGTCGCACCAAGTGGGCGTGGATCCTGCCCTCCATGTACTGCCACGCAGCCTGAGCGCGAGAGCATGCATACTCCGTGCTCCATTGATCACAATGGAGATATCTGTAAGAAAGGTTTTTTTTTTGGGGGGGGGGGGTATGCATGAACACAAAAAGCAGCACCTCCAAGCTCGAGGTCACCGTCTCCCCTCCCTGGTCTCTGTGGGCTGATCCACCAAGCTCCATCCTAGCTAGAGGCCATAAATGAGTAAGAATGTCGGTGATGCGAAGATCCTGCAGATGGTGTGATAGCTCAACTTCCTGATCCTGAATGGTAGCGGCCACCGACTCTGGATCCCACTCTATCTCGGGGGCAGCACTCAAGGGGAAAGAGAACATCATCACGCCATTCTCTGGCGTAGAGGGTCTGTAGTGGTTGAAGACTACACATACCCGAACAGGGGCTATGGTCTGGTTGAACCTCTCTGTCCCTTCTGTCGGAAGACACCGGAAGAAACTATAATCCACAGGCTGCCCCAAGATCTTGGGGGGCCCGTTTGGAGACTTAGGTGGGAGAGCCCTCACTAGTGAGGCCGCAATGGTCATCGCCATCGGCCCTAAGAAATGATGAATCAGGCGACGAACGGAACTCGCCGGCTGTCTCCTCTCTGGATGAGGGGTTGCAGGGGGCCGTCGGGAATGCTTTGGAGAGGCGGAAAGGCGGGGGGGGGGGGGGTGCGGAGAGAGAGAGAGAGAGAGAGAGGCTGGAGAGGGATGTTGCTGAGAGGTATCCATCGGAGGGGAAGGCTCGACGAAGAGAGGGTGGGGTCAACTTGCCCCACTTGGCATTGAGGTCCAAAGGAGAAGTCGCGACGAGGAATCGGCTGCCGCATCGGGGAGGGGGCGGGGGCGGAGGGACCCTCTCTGTGACTGGAGGGGGCCCGTCGTCTGCAGGTGGGTGCTGTGATAAGTGCTTGAAACGGTTCTCTAACAGAACCGAATCCTCCTACATGTTGCTAGCCTGGTGTGCACGGCGGCGACGCTCAGCTCTAGTGCTCGGCCGGCGATCGGGGCGGGGGCCAACCGTTCGCCACTCTCCAGCTGATGGGTCATCCATGGTCGGAACCTGGTGCTCCGCGGCTTGGGAACCTGCTCCTTCCTTGACCCTTGGTGAGGATCTAGGTGGAAAGTAGGAGGGGGAACCACTAAGGGCGGTCTCCTAGTCTCACGCGAGGGCGAGCTCTGGCCAGATGGTCCCTCTGTCTGCAAATGAAGCATACAGAATACTCCACGCGCTGTTGTATGGGATCCCCTCGGAGGCTAGAAAGAGAAATGCAATGCGGTATTGACTCCGGTGAGGCCACATAGATATTGAGGGATGGGATCCCAGCTACCCTCGCTAGAGCCAAGGCAGCGGTGGGGGGAGACTTCATCACTCTCCCAATGGGACCACCAATCACCAGGAGAAGAGGAAGGTACTCCTTCCCAAGGGCTGGGAAGCGAACTTTCATTGGGAAGCCCGAAACGCCAGCTAATGGATTAGACGTAGGATTGAAGCCCTACTGCCATCGAGCAAAGAAGGCCTGTGCCGTTCGCAGTGCAAGGGGCTTAGCTGCATGACTCGGTCCGATGCCAATGGCGAGTCGAACTCCACTTAGTAGTATCCGCGTCCCAGAGGGTGAATATCGGTGATCTTTGTAGGTTTGCCAATGAGATTGGTCTGAAAAAAGATCCCTAAGCTGTGCGTGTATAGGGCGGCTACCAACAATTTTCCAGACTAGGGTAGAGGCGTCAAGTGAGGCAACAGTCGTGGCAAGAACCTAAAGATCCACTTTGGAGAAGGAAATGCAAGCAACGGCGGCTTCGGTCGGGGATGACGGAGCGATGCCATTGAGTCCTCCCGAGGGTGAAGACCAGAATGAACCGAAGCTTGCCAAGAAAACTAACACACTCAGAAATCGAGAAGCAACAACAGGCACGGGAGGGGAGGGAGGAGAGGGGCGAGGAAACGAGAAGAAGGAAAAGGAGGGGGGGGGGGGAGGGAAAAAAAAAAAAGAAGAAAAAAAGAGAAGCTGGGTGGAGACACACACAATAACAATTAAAAATATAAAAAAATATTTAAAGAAAGCGGGTGGAGACACACACTAACAAGAAGAGGTGGACAAAGGGAGTACCGAACAGGGGGGGAGCAACGAAAGGGGAGGGGGGTAGGCGGCGGATCGAAGAGACGGGGGCAGGAGGCAAGCAACGAAGCACAGAATGGGGGGGAGGGGTAGTGAAGCGATGAAAGAGGGGGATGTGGGCAGCGAAGCTAAGAAATGGGGGGGGGGGGGGGGGGGGGGGGGGGGGGGCGAGCAGCGAAGCAAGGAAAAGGGGTGGGAAGGAGAGGCGTATAGAGGGTTGGGGGAAGAGGGCACAGGCGACGCGAGCGGGGGGGGGGGGGGGGGGGGGATCTAACGGGAGCTTGCCGATGAGTGTTTGTTCTAGTTTTATGACCTTGAGCTTGGTCTAACACCTTCTGCTCGACCAACGCCTTCTTGGTGTTGTTGTCCACAGTCTTGATGTATGTCCTAACTCTTGTAGGTTAATTCCGACTATTTGACTCTAGTTGTTGCCTTAGGGGCTTGAGCAGGGTGGGTGGTATAGGGCGCATTGTGGGTGGGTCTATGAGAGAGAGAGAGAGAGAGAGAGCATCTACTAAATATCCGATGGGCCTATGAGACCAAAGTGATACAATAATGTCCATGGCATATCTCATCATGGAATGGAAAATAAAATAGAAACAAAAACATAGCTATCTCACTGGGGTGATACAAAAGTGTCCATGGAAACTCATCATGGAATACTAGGAACATAGAAACATGAGAGGAGCATCAGCCCCCAATAGATGGTATACAAGTAAATGGGGCTAATGAGTATGGCCAAGAGGTCTCCCTCAGCTATGTCATGTGGAAAGGTAGCTCGATGGTGCTGGAGCATGTCTTGGATATGGAGATGATGAGGGATCACGGCCGGCGTCCGGGGAGCCGGGGGTGTCGAGAGCACGCTGAAATGGGGAGGCCCAGTCCGAGGTAACTCCTCTTGGACGAGGTGGGTCCGAAGCAGCCGGAGGTGGGTGCACAAGATCCATCGTATGGGTTTCCTCCACCTCCTGGGTCTGGAAGAAACTGGTGATTGTTGGCTGGCGAGGGAGGGGTTGGGGTGGCTGGGGCTGAAGCTACCTGAAGAAAGTGTCCCTGTGTTTGCAGAGCTCAAGTGGGAAGAGCCCTAGGCAACGCTCGCCGGGAAGTCGATGATCTTGGAGAGTGGACCAAATCCCTCACAAAACAGACAGTGAAACCTCTTGCGGATCTCATAGTATATTGGGCAGTGGCATATTTAATACTCCTTTGTCTCAACCTTTGTGTGGCATAATCGGCAGATCCTTTGCTCTCTAGGTCTCCGTATGAGCTCCCCGGCTTTGAAGACACGCTCAATTCTACTTGTCTCCACTCTGAGGCGGTGAGATGAAACCCGTATTTGGCTAATCACAATCTGCATGGCATGGGACATGTGAACACTCAGGTAGCCAGGCTGTTGGATTAATTCATCCTCAATGAGCATGAGGAAGTGATCTCTGTAGAAGTGCATCTTCGTTGTGAGCTCCGAAGGTGTGATCCATGTGCATTGGGTGTAGAGGCTGAGAAGACCTTACCGGATAACCCGGTTGGTATCCTCATGAGACAGTTGGAGAAAAGGGAAGTCCAAACTGTATTGAAGGGGTGGTAGGCGGTCCATGTGGAGCCCATATACTAAGAACCAAGTGGAAGCTAAGGCATACCATACTCCAGAGCATAGTAACATGGGACGGGGAACGGGAACGAGGAACTTAACGGGGAACAGGGACGGGGATGGGGATTCCTGGGAACCAGGACGGGGGACGGCATACAAAATATGCAATTTTAAGTAAGCACTCATTTAAGAAACTTAACAATACTAAAACAAAGTCACTTTACACTTCCAAAGCATGAATATTAAGTCATACTAGGAAAAAAATGGGTGTTACAAAAAAGGAGATCGGGCACCCAGGACCCAATCGCCAAAGACTAAAGCAAAAGACAAGGGCAAAGGCCTAGGCCCTAACCACGTAAGTGGCATACAAAAAAGAGACTATCACTAGAGTAGTACATATGTCAAAAAGCCTCAAGGGGCATGTGAAATGCTGGCCTCACGATCATGGGTCCCTGCAATGCCTGCAGGCTCCATAGAGATGTCCTCCACTTGCTCCTCCAACTCCTCATCATCTTGAGACGTCTCCCACTTGGTAAATGCATCAGCCTTTGCAGTTGCACTCTTGCAAAGCATTCGCAAGTTTGCACTCACAAAAACTAGATCATTTGCTCGTTCCACCCCAAGATGGTTCCTCTTCTTCGATGCAATGTGACTGTATGAGCTCCAAAGTTGCTCTAGGCAAGAGGAACTCACTGCCTGGTTGAGAATGCGGATGGCTAGATGCTGAAGCTCAGGTCCATCTGAACCAAAATCTTCCCACCACAAAGCAGCCCCAACTTTGAAGCGATCATCGTGTGCGTCCATGTCTCCATAAGAGCCCTAAAAGCTCCTATACGTGGACAACTAGTCACGAATCTTCCGCCTAACATTTGGGTCCAGCACAAGTCGAGTCAAGACAAGTCTCCATAGCTTGCTCACCTCTGCGTCACTTTCTTGCCCTTTACCCTGAAACGCAGGGTCCACCACATAGGCTGCTGCATGCAAAGGAGAGGAGTAGGAGTTCCACCTACGCACACACAGGGCACGGATCTTCTCGTACCTGTCCTCATCTGGCTCCAAATCCCTCAGCTTCTCTATCATGTTGTCCATAGCCTCATATACCTTGCCGATGCATGGCTTCATACCATCCACAAGCCTCATCAAGTGGACAATAGGTTGAACCATAGCATCAATGCACTTCACTTTTTCCCAAAAATCAAGGTTCTCTGCTTTTTCCTTGCATAGGGCTCCTGTCTCAGTGGAAGCCAATGGTGAAGAAGTGAACTCGTCACCAATGAACAACTGTCTCAATGCACCTCTACACTCTTTCAATCGGTGGAGCATCAAGAAGTTGTAGGCAAACCTCGTATCTGAGTATTTGAGGAGCTGACGGCTAGATTTTTTGGAGAATTCATGGCGTAGGAACTAATGGTTTGTGACAAATGTCACTATTTGGCTGCCCACTTGGATGATAGGCCGGATCCATGGCAAGTCCCCAATATCCTTCAAGAGATTATTTAAGCAATGTGCCATGCAAAATGACACGGTGATGTTGGGGTACATGCTCTCAATGATCGCTCCGGCTGCCTTGTTTGAAGCCTCCCCATCAGCAACAAAGCCCACAACTAGGTCTGGGCCAATGATCTCTACGCCACTAGCCCACTCTGCTGCTAGCACATCAGCACTCTTCCCGGTCCCAGAAGCATCATGTGAGGCGATGAAGTACATCTCACCGCGGGAATATGCAACAAGGCCATGGATGGACCTGTCAGAAGACACCTGTAAATTTCCTGTACCCACGGAATATGCGATCCATCATTCTATTGAATGTAGCCGGGGCATTTGTAAGACCAAAAGGCATAACAAGATACTCATAAAGCCCAAATGCTGTCCTAAAAGCAGTTTTGTGTACATCCTCAGGCACTACACGCACTTGATGATATCCACTCTTGAGATCAATTCGGCTAAAGCATGCCGATCCATCCAACTTGTCAAGGATGTCGTCTATGCGTGGAATCGGAAACCTATTCTTGATGGTAAGCTTATTCAAAGCTCTATAATCCACACACATACGAAAGGATCCATCCTTCTTTTGAACCAAGAGGACGGGTGAACAATATGGGGAAGAGCTTGGCTGAACCAAACCCTTCTCAAGAAGCTTATTCACTTGCTTCATGATCTCCTCTTTTTGGGATGCACTTACACGATAGGCTGGCCTATTAGGTGGTGAGCTACCCGGCACAAGATCAATGCGATGATCTTCCAGTTGTACAGGTGGTAACTCATTTGGTAACTCATCAGCAAAACAATCATTGTGCTCTTGCAAAAATTTCAGCCTATCATTACTAAGAGTGTTTACATGTACATTATTTTTCTCAACATGATCTCGTACAAAAATCAAGTACACAAAAACACTCTTTTTCATTACTTTTTTAATTTGTACATGAGATACAAGGGGAATGGTATCACCCTCTTCACCAGCATCAATTACATGTTCTCGGCCTTTATGCATGAAGGTGATCTTGTTAGTCTTGTAAGCCTTGCACGGATCAATACGTGTATGCCAAGGCTTTTCAAGCAATACATCACAGCCATTCAAAGGCGCCACAAGAAAATCCTCATGATCCACATAGCCTTGAATGTGTATGCGCAACTTGCCAAAAATAGACATGACCTGCACTTCTCTACCAACAAAGGCAGCCCCTGCTTCAATTTGAGGACCCATGTCCTCCACTTCAATACCCAAAGCAGCTGCCATCTGAGTGGATATGAAATTCTCCGATGCACAATCATCAAACATGAACAAAGCGGGCTGATCTTTAAGCTGTCCCCAAGCTTTACATACAACCCTATCTTTGCTATCATGTGAAGTGTTGCCCTGTACATCCGGAACCATATGCACATTAGGCTTCGGTACATTAGCATTTTCAGCTTTGTTCTTCTTATTTGGGCATGCTCTTGCCATGTGCTCAGTGCTGCCACAAGTAAAGCATTTGCCTTCACGTATATATTGCTTCTTCTTCTCAGCACTAAGACCAAAGTTTGCCGGCTTATAAGGGCGCTTTTTAGCAAACTTATTTTCAGCTTTTGGACCTGATTTGGCTTGGTTTTGGTCCCTTTTAGGTGGCTGTCCATCATTTTGCAGGTTTTGGACAGCCCTCTCTTTGCCTTGAAATGAGGGTTTAGCCTTATTGGATCGACTCAATTTGAGTTCCAATTGCTCGGTGGCGGTGGCGGCTGCGATTAATTGGTGTAAGGTATGACCAGGATACATTTGTAATCCCGCTTTGTACACGGGTTGCAATCCCGATTGAAACCTTCTCTTTCTTTCCGCCTCGGTGACATGCATAAATGGAGACACCTCCAAGAGCACTTTCCAAAACTTTTGTACATATGCATTTACCGATTCCCCCTCATTTTGCTTTATCCAATCCCACTTTATTGTTATCTCATTCAATGCATTGGGAGGCAAGAATTGAGCATAGAACCTCTCCTTGAACTCTTTCCATGATCTAACAGGATTCGGTGAGAGCTTCTCCGTGAGCCACCAATGGGCAGCAGTGCCTTTCATGAACATGCTTACATGCCGGATCATGGATTTCTGAGTGAAATCCTCATCACTGAAAGCAATATCAAATTGGGCAATAACAGCAAGTGTCTTTGATGCATCGTATTCTCCATGATATGTGTCAAACTTCACAGATTTGTCTCCGGCTTTGAAGTCACGAGACTTTGATGCATGTGTGTGTATCTCAACATGTTTTCCCCCATGTTTGTCCATTGGGACAGCCCCTATAACTGGCATCATTTTTGGACCAAAAGGTGATGCATAAGGCATAGATACATGTGCCCTGTAAGCATGAGGCATGGCTGGCCCCTCAACATGCATTGATACATTTTCAGCCATAACTTCTCCCTCACAAGCACACTCGAAGACATGAGTGGCATGAGAGATACGCGGAATACCTGCACCAACAGAAAATTGCAGCCCATGTTGCATGTGTTGTGCATGCACATTTTCAGCCGGCAATGGCATTTGACATACATTTTGACCACTGCCATAAACATTGTATCCTTCACGGGCTACATGAGATATTCCTGCATGGCGTGAAGTCACTGAGTATGCACATGCTGCATCCCTCGGTTGCATGTGCAACTCTTGAGCAATCATTGCCATTGCATGATCCATATAAGATTCAGCTTTCTTGGCCTTCAAACGATCATGTACCAATGGATCCTCGCGGCGATAGAGATTCAATTCTTCTTATTGTGCATGGAGAAGAGCCTGCATACGAGTAAGTTCAGTCCTCAAAACTATGGACTCTTCTTCTTGCATCTTCTCTTTGCCACGGGACGGCTGTCCCACATATTCATGTTCCCTATTGTGCACCACATGAGTTTGCTCATCCTGTAAAGCATTGGAGGCATGCATTTCATTGTCCCTGCCTCTTGTATTAGCATCTCCAACATTCATTGTATGGCTGTCCATAATGTTCTAAGTGTAGAGATAGCTAGTGTTCACGGTGATCGTCTCTCACGATAGAAGTGAAAGAGAACCGTATGCTCTGATACCAATGTAACTTGGTTGAACACAATGCTAATCAATACACTTAAATACACTAAGATTTGAAGGACACTTGCTCAAGTACAAGAAGTAAATTGCTGAATTGACAAGAGACACACAATGAGCCGGAACGGCCGACCCCTCCCTTGAGTAAATTGTATTACTATTGGAGAAATTCAATACATAGCTTCACGGGCATCCATTGCCAAATCCTCCATGCCAATGCATATGAAATTCAGCAATTAGAAAACAAGGGTATGTCGATGTAGATCACCAAGGAGCTGCCTTGATGCCCGGCCCGACTTCAGTGCCCACATTCTCTACCATTGGCTCTAGGTTCTACCAAGCAAGGTAGCAACATCTTCAAGAGCACATAGGACAAGAGAGATACTACACAGGGCGGCTAAACAAGGAGTCCTGCCCTTCTACTGAGTAAGTAATGACAACACATTGTCCAATTAGCTTACCAGTCTTCATAGAAGTTGTTGCAAGCGGAAGCCTTCGCGTTGGAAGCTTTAGAAGTGTTGATATCTTCGATTTGCCGCAATCCTTCGTGACAAAAGTCTTCAAGAGGATGAAGGGAACCCTAGGAAAGCTTCCCCTATGGTTCAACTTGAGAAAGGAAGGCTGAAATTAGGGTTTTCAGCAAAAAGACCAGAAATTACAGCAAAAATGAGAGCTGTTTTGCTGAATTTCAGTCGTTGGGAGTGAGTAGGAGAGTGATTAGCACTTAGAAACACTCTTGGAAGCTTGGAAAACACCCTAGCAAGTTGGGTATGGCTATGGAGAGCTTGGAAATGGAGAGAAATGGTGGAAAAACAGAGTTTTCAGCCTCCAAAAATCCTCATGAAGAGAAAACACGAATTTCTCTTAATAAGTAAGTGAATTGGGGTCCAATCAGGTGAAGGGACATGGGGAGATGCCCATTTATGAGTAAAAGGGGAGGATCAAGTCCTGGACATTGAGTCTTGTCCGCCTCGGGACTTCAGTGAGTGTGAACTTGGAAGAGGTCATAATTTATAAGTGACTTTTGGGCGCCCAAACTTTAATGAAATGGAAACGCACTCACTTATAAATATTGGCTTAGTCCTAAGGGCTATTTGAGCCTAGATCGGGAAATACTTACCACCTGTTCACATGCCACACAACCATGTCAGCAGACAGTTTCACACGCACGGTTCACGGGCGGGCGTCCCCTTACCCGGAACTACACATAGGTCATGCAGGCATGAAAACAGCATGCAATTTCATTTGCAGGCAAGCCCATAAAGATGCTATGCAATGCAGCATTGGCATGAGCAATTTCCGTTCATGAAACCATATAAGATCAGGCGTTTCCAGGCAAGTATATGCGATACCAGACCCAGTGGAAAGCCAATCCTCCAGGCGTTTCCGGGCATGTACACAAAGGCACAAGTCCCAGCGGAAAGCCAAGTCCTCCAGATATTCTGGGCATGATAACATCAAGCCCGAGCGGAATATCATATCCAACTATACAGCATGACACGTGTCAATCACCTGCATAGGCATATTCCATAAGCCATGGACACTAATCCAATATGTACATAGTGTGAAAGCAAGAGTGAACCATTCGGGTGGCCAAATGGTGACACTCAACTTCTTTCTTCACTACAGAAGCCCACCCTCATTTAATCTCCCTTCTTTTATCCCCCTCAATTGTGTCATGAAGAATAGTGGGTGTGTGTGGTGTGTTCTGTCTCTTGGTGACCTCTGTCCATTCCTTCTGAACTTCTTTCTTCACTACTGCAACCCACGCCATTCAATCTGCCTTTTGGTCTTCACAATGTCCTCCGGAAGCTTCACCTGGAAGTCTGCAACTTCAGAGAGGATGGAGGGATTGATTTCTCCTCCTCCCTTCTTGCAGTCTTGTATTTCTCCATTCAGCCAGGCAATCTCTTTCTCCATTCCGTCTGTCTGTCTAGCATGTTGTTCTTTCATAGCAGAGGCAGGAGCTCTGGCCGACTGCAAAGATTCCACCAAGGGGTGACGCTAAGGGCAGAAATGAGAGAGAGAGGGACGCTTTGGAATACGGCGTGTGGATGACGGTAGAGGCAAAAGCTTTGGACTACTGTAGAGATGGGAGCAGAGGCAGGAGCTTTAGGTGAGGGCAGAGGCGGGAGCTTTGGGCGAGCTCAGAGACGGGAGAGAGGCGGGAGCGCGGGGGGGGGGGGGGGGGGGGGGAGAGAGAGAGAGAGAGAGAGAGAGAGAGAGAGGTGGGAGCTCTGGGCGACTGCAGACATGTGAGCAGATGCGGGAGCTCTGGGCGACTCCAGAGGTGGGAGCTTTGTGAGGGGGGCGGGAGCTCTGGCCGATAGCAGAGATAGCAATTTTGGGTCACGGGTGACTACAAAGACACGGAACAAAGGCAGCAGCTTTGAGAGAGAGAGAGAGAGGGAGAGAGAGGAAGATGTGATACTCAAGCCAAGAGAGCAAGTTTGCTCAACTCAAATCATATTCACGAATCCACTCAAATACATGCTTTTATAGGCACTAAGGCCTTATATTTTGACCCTTAATAAGAGGATGTTCACACCAGTAAGGACACTTGACCAGACTCCAGACTAACTCCAAAATACCCAACAAAACTCTCCCTCATGAAGGGCTCTAATTGGGATTTTTGATAGTGGTTTTCATGTGACCTCTCTCTCTCTCTCTCTCTCTCTCTCTCTCTCTCTCTCACACACACACACACACACACACACAAAAAGAGACTTGCCGGTTATAATCTGAAGTGTTTTGAAAGGAGTTTAAGGGTGGGAATTGATTCTTGTTTAATTTTTTTTTCAGAATCCAAAGTGGAGACCACCATCTTTGGAGGAAGTTGATCTTGCAGAGGTTGACCACTGCTTTGAGCCACTGGAACATGAAGCAGAGCTGAGGGTTTGAACAAAAGTTCAGCACAAAAGCTGCAGTTTTTGCAGTTATTTATACTGGTGATGGAATCATATCAGAAATAAATGCATCACAGTTGTACAAGCAAATCGTGTTTTATTCATGCCATAGTAGTTCTTAAATCGAAACGAATTTAAAAGTTGAAGGCAACTAGTTATGTTGTTGGGAGGACGTGCAGATTATAGAGCAATGGAAGGAGTTTTTTCTGGCAGTTTAACATGTTTACACTTCACGTGCCAATTCAATGGCGGGACTCCGGCCATTGCCTCCTCTCGGCCGGACGATCACAAAGTTGTTTCTTGAGATTGATTGTGTGTGTGTTGGCCATGAGATTGATTGTGTGTGTGTTGGCCATTGATTGTCTTGTCTTCTTTCCCAAAGTTTTCTTTTTCATGAGCAGGCTCACCATGGTTTTAGCCTCCTGATTGATCATTGCCTGCTCTCTTTTGTTGCTGGCTCTATTTGTGCAAGTAATAATAATGCTCAAGTTCCACACTAGTGACCCTTATTACCGTAACTGCTGACTCTTCTTACAAGTGATTCCTGTGTTTTTTAAAGTATTTGGGCCTATTATTAATTGACGCGCACACACAGCCCTTCGCAAGCCTTGAATTTGTGGATCCCTAGGATCTTACGTCATCGCACGTGATTTTTGCTCTGTTGCAAAGATGTTTTTATAGTACTTGAAATTTCTAAAATCCGAAGAAAATTCAAAAATTCTAGGTATGTCAACAAGCGCAAAGACAGATTTTCTAATGAAATAATACTTTTCACAACTCAAATCAAGTAGATTTAGAACGATTCCAATCTCTTCTTTTCCTTGCATCAAGCGGACTTAATGAATGAAACCCATGTCACCACTTGACTGGGGGGGGTATTCAAATAGGTGTGGCAACATGTGACAACAGAGGGGCAGAGGCGGGTGTTCAAAATAATTGAAGTGAAGGCCTTGACGCTTTGAGCACGATCCATTTATAATTTTCTTCATTTTGGTTATACCCAAGCCCTTCCAAGGGGGGCTCGATCTCCCTTGCATATCAACATACACATGTACGTTGTTGTCTAATTCTCGAGAGACATAGTGGGTAATGCAATTGATTCATTATTTCTTTCAACTGTGTTGACTTTATTCAATGCTTTTCTCAAGGACCACTTTTGGATGGAGTTCTTAGAAAAAATTGTGGAGTTAGGTTGCATATTATCTTAATAGTGATAATGCAGTATGAAAGGGTATTTATCTCGTGTGGAGCCTGTTACAAAGTGGCTTACACTTGGTTTCTCTGTGGATGTGGTAACATCAAGGGTGGACTAGGCCTAACTCTTGTTCTGTTGAACTAGCCCACATCCACAAGTTCCATGTTTGAAGTGGTAGACCGACTGTCGTTGCTTCGCATTGCATAGGGGCACATTGTTCCCTGTAGGTTTCCCTCCTAGTAATTTTGTATTGGTTTTGTTTGTATTTATGAGTGAAAGAAATTTACCACCCCATTCTCGAAAGGCATGACCATCAATAAGACATTGCAAATTAATAGCATTAAAATTGCAGACCCATTAAAGGTGCCTATTGTATGGAGTGACAATGTTCGTGCTCATCGAGATCTCATCATGTTTGATGTCTTTTTGAAGTAAGGGACTTGGGTGTGAGATTTTCTCTCAATGAAAACTTATAATTTTTTTATTTGATCAACTTGGCATTTGAGTCAATCATCATCTTGTGATCATTTGTGTAGAGTTTTAAGCATGTTGATCAAGGGATGATGATTACAAAAAAAAATCTTTATCTTTAATCTTCAAATCATTCTCTAGTTTATTAACAAAAAAATTATATGTTAATAGTGATTAGTGTTGATCACCTTTTCTTGGCCATGGATTGGAACTCACCTTTTTTATTTTGCATAAAAGTGACATGTAAACGTGTATAAACACATCAAAGAAGCATAATATGGTTGCTAAGAATCATACAATAGCAAGGCTACTTTGCCTATTGAAATTTATCAGTTTGTACAAAATAAACACCTCATTGTTGATTATCTTCTCAGGATTTATGATGTCTTCAAGCTACATCAAGTAAGTTACCCACATGAATAACAATAAAAGTTAATATGGCTATAGTAGATAGCTTCTTAGCATGGTGATGTTTAATCATGCTAAGTTAAATGTAAATCTAGTAGTCTAAAGAAAAAGTTTTAGATAGGAAAGGATACAACTTTTATTATCAATAGTAGTTTTAGCTTGAAGAAAAAAAAAGTTTGCCTCCAATAAGGTTCTTCTTAATAGCCAAAAAAGTTGGCACTTGATGTAGAAATCGAAGAAAATAATAGAATATGCTTAACGCCGTGGAGGTGAGGCTCACCTATCATTAGAGTGATAGTACGTGTGGGCTTCTATTTGAGTAGATTAACTTTCAAGTGACTTTTTTGTGCAACACTTGTAACAAATACCATCCCAGTCTCAACAAGTCTCAAGATATGCATGGTTCATTTCCGACCGATCTAGGGAAAAAGCCCTTGAATCCATTTAATGATTCACCTATTGAAATGGATTTTAATTGATGTCAGGCTAAAAGTTGAAACTACTAATTCGCAGCATTACAAGGACCTTATGGGGAGATTCTTGTTTAAAATTGCAGATCCTCACCTGACGCCTTTTAGCCAAGGTCGTGGGGATCAACTACAAGGAGGATTCCTACATGGAGATACTTGGTAGACACGATGATGGGTTGTCGAGCTGAACTAACCGATGCATCAAAAAGCCCGGTGAATCTGATGCACCTGGATGGATATCCATTTAGTTTTAAAAAGAGTGAGATGTACCTGGGAGGAAACTATTGCGGAGATATATATATATATATATATATGCTATGAATGAAGGTAGGTAGCCCAGGACAACCCTGCTAAGGAATTGTTTACAGATATGCTAAGGGGAATTACTTCACATTCACCCTACCACCGGAACGGCACGCACGCTTTCTGGAGAGGCGAGCGGGCTTTGAGGATAGAATTGTAGACAATAGGGGGAAAATGAGTGATCCTGAATTTTTCCTATAATGGTAAAATCCTTTGTATTCTGATGGTTGGTTCACCAAGAGCGACATACAGCTCATCCACCAACCACCTGTGGATACAATGTTTTCTTTTTTTGGTTTGGGGGGGGGGGGGGGCTTCAAAACCTATGGTCTTTTTGGCAGAGAGGGAGCTGAGTTGTCTTTCAAGACAACGACGCATACGAACCCCCTCCTCCTCTAGCAACGATGAAAACTGAGACACACGCCAAGCCATAGAGGCGGCTTTGTCGGTAGAAGGATTACGGGCCGTATGGCGGCTATGTCAAAAACCGCTACGCATAAGAAGAGGAAATGCATCGCATAAGAGTTAGGGATACTGGGAAAGAGCACGATGATGAGTACTCTACACGGATAAGTTTAGACAAAAGTTCTTTGTGCAAAAGAAGTGTTTTTCACGACCTTAGAGAAAGATTTTATTGCGGCTTTCTCTAAAATGGCTATAAAACATAATGCAGTTGCTCAAATATATGCTTTCAACCAAAAAGAGTAAGAAACAGTGAGGGACTATGCTAATAGACTCAAGCTATACATCACACGGTGCCCAATAGATGAGAAACCTAGCTAGGCAAGATTGATTTCAATCTTCCTTGTTGAGGGCTTGAATAACAAAACTTTGCATGCCCACTTGTATGCAAGGAAACACACAAGCTTCAATGAGTGTTGCTTAAATGCAATGGAATACGATGACAACTTTGATATGTCTAGCATATCAAGTCATGGAAGTGAACCTAAGGAAAAAAATGGGTTGAGTAAAGGTTCTGACACCAGTGTCACTACTCCAAATCAATTCAATGCTAAACTGATAGCAAAAATAGTGATAAGGAAGACGTGTTTGCGGGAGGAACATATGGTCACTTCCATTCCACCCGGGAAAGGCCAGCTGGAGGCATTTCCTTGGAGGAAAAAGGCTCCGGGCTCGCACCGGTCGCCTTCATTTCCTCCAGCGAAAGGCCTCCCATTGGCCTTTCCCTATGCAAGTTCTGTATAAGGAAAAGAAGCATGCAATGAATGCAGTACAACATAACATTTAGGTTGGAATGTGTCACGCAATTCATCAAACTATTTATATAGCAGGGTTATATAAGGTTTGAACAAAGGAGACAAACTGTGCTCTATATTTTGCTATCATTGGGATTGCTTTTTTGCAAGAGCACTAGTGAGATCTCAAGAAGTTGTCAGCATGATGCACAAGGCATTTTAGCATATTGATTTCCAAAGCTCTGCTAGCATCTCTTTTTGAGGCTTGCTGAATTACTCATTTCTGCTTACAATATGAAGCATACATAAACCCACAAAATATCCTTGAAGTCTTTGTTTGTCTCTCCACACTTGTCTATATTACAGTCATTTTCAAACCAGCTAATAGCATAGCATAAAGAAAAGAAACATATGCTTCAGCAAGGCAGTAGAATAACACAGGTCCTTTGAAGATTTGACATCATAAATGATGGGACTCTTGAATTCGTGGGTGTTATGCTTGGGGATTTGTCAAAAGAGGCATGAGCATGATGCACGGTAAGGTCCGCATGTATCTGTCAAAAGAGGCATTGAGCATGATGCACAGTAAGGTCCGCATGTATCGCATGCACTCCAGAAGTAATTTATCAAAATATACAATGATGTAGGTAGAAAGTTTGTCAATAGAGACACAAATGAAAACTAGAGAGCTACTTACATTGGGATGGTGGTGTAGGTTAGTTAAAAATGGGATGGTAATTTACTTACAACTAGGATTTGGCATAGGATAGGATGATCAGATATTTGAAGTAGGGGTATTGGAATGCCTTCTTTGATACTCTGATGCTTTGTTGACGGTAGTATACACCACTAATAAAAGAACACCCCCAATACTCTTATGTGGTATGTTACTACTATTACCTACATAGACTCCAAAAATTGTCAAAGCTCCCATCTCATTCATAACTAGGCTAGTAAATAACAAGACAATCCAACGCTGCGAATGGAACATTAAGCATCCCCATAAAGAGACGAAAAACAAAAGGGAACCAGCCCTGAAAAATCCTATTTTGGTAACAGGAGCTTGCAAGTGCTCGTCATCCGTGCCTTTGGCAACATGATGATTAGAGCAGGTACGAAATAGAGGGACTTCACCAAATACCAGATGAGCAGAGAAGCTGCTGCCTACCTCCATTACTTGACCTTGAATCACCCGTCATCCTTTGGATTGCACTCTTTCCATGCACAAGGGAAGCACTGATTGACCTAGTCATGTGCTCGACGCATTCGCAAATGCTTGGTATCCCCCTCCACCTTGCCAAACCATGTAAGCACCAGCTAGCCAAGGTGCTGTAATTCCCTGATGCCACCCAATGCTCGTCTGCATTTATGCACTCTAGCTCTCAATTTTGTTTTGTGAAGGTAAACTTTATAGGTACGCACCACAAACCCCCCCGCCCCCCCCCTCCTCAGCTCCTGCGTGACATACGTAAGTGAATTAGGCACCGTCGGACTGGTCACCAGAGAAAGTTGCACAAAGAACACAAGCAAGGTATCCAAGTGTGTTTCTTTCCAACATCGTCTGCCCACCACCAATAGTTCACCCAGAACACAACATCTCGAGCCCTTCTTGCCCTACCCTTTTAAAAAACTCAATGCTTGAGGCTTCCAAATTTCCATCTTGCTACAAAATCTGCAATTCCTGCCAACCCCAGCACGTTATTGATGTGGTCCCCCTCACACTCGCAAGCCCACACATATATCACTTGGGCTAGAGTGAGGAAATGGAAAAAGTATGCTCCTATAAGAAGGATCCAAGATTCCAAGCCGCAAAGCCAAACGAGCATTTTACAGAAATCTGGTTCAGGATCAGTTATCGTTAGGGTGTATCTACCTAAGCCTAGTACCTGAGCACAGTGATAGTAGTTGGATCCACAATTGCTCCTCTTCAATCACAGCAATGCAAGAGTCATCCTCATAGCAAGAAGCTAACTTGGGCCTCCAAAGTTCTGCTTCCACTAGAGAAATCATTAGCATTTTCAAAGATGGGCACGAGTCAAAAGCAGTATCGTCTTTTCCTTGAGAGTATGGCCTCGTCGTCTCTTGACGGGACCATGAGGTGCAAGCAGTGCCATGGGATTCCCAATATCATCCTCCAAGAAAATGACGCATGGGCGTAAATCCATCCCATGTGTTTGAGGTCTCTTCCACTTCTGTAGCATGATGTTGTGCTATACATACGCCATCGTGCCACACAAACTCAGATCCAGCAAGCAACAAGCTCTCGCACATCTTGAGATTGTTCGCAACAACTTGTCACCATGCATTATTAATATTCCGGGGCATGGCTTTTTGGAACACTGTGGTACTGGAGCCGAGCACTTGCAAGAACATTGGCAATCAAAAACATCATAAACCTCTTCTCCCCAACTGTGAGAGAGAGCAGTGTACCCATCTTGATGTTGATGCCCGTCTACCAGCACCAGGCACTTTTGTGCACATGTTGACTTTTGTGCACTTTTGATCCCCTTCTTGTGCAATTGATGAGGCGAAATCAAGAAGGGGATCCTTGGTTGCACAATCTCTGGACAGCTAGGGCTTTTAAGGCAGCTCCAGCAGCTTTGAGATCCACACCGGCAGCATAAGAGAAAATGCAAGGGACAGCATTAAGGAGCAACGTGTCTGTGTATCTTATCACTGAATTGACCTGCAAGGCTCTCTTCTTCACTGATATTGTGTACTTGTTATATGTTGTTTACCTTACTTATGCTGTGTTCTTGCTATATGATACATCTTATGTACTTGTCTTATAACATTGTATATGTTGCAAGGCTCTGATCTACTTCTTATAACATGTAACAAGACCCTCTGCTTCAGTGCTCATGCTGTGTACTTGTTATAAGTGAGATGGTGTGTATTTGTTACATGTTATATGGTGTGTACTTGTTATATGTTACATGCTACAACTTACAAGGCTCTCCACTTCACTGATGCTCTGTACTTTTCAATTGTTACATGTTCCTATCCGCTAAGTTATCTTCATGTTCTCTGTACTTGTTGATAAATATTGTGTACTTGTGAAGGTAATGACACTAGTCTGGAGGGTAACCAGGGTGCTGCCCATGATAGGGTCTCTCTCTAACTGATTTCTTTCAGTCTCAGCATGTACCTCAGTCTTCAGAGCCTTTGTCTATGGCGCCTAAGTACCTACAACTCTTCAAGATGCAAATGAAGGTGGCAACTTCCGGAGGGACACCCTCCAACAATGGCGCTGCTGCCAGGCTGGCCTTTGAGTAGGATTAGCATAGCACTGTTTAGTATTAGCTTAACTTGTTTGCTTGTTGTTTCTTGCACTTTGCTCTAGATTAGTGTTCTTTTGCCTCTTGTTTGCCTTTAGCTTAAGACTAGACTAGCCCATTCAAAGTAGACTAGACTAGCCCATTCAAAGTAGTAAAGCAATTGCTTGGTTAGCCTACAGTTAGCTTAGATTTAGAGTAAGTTTCATTTCATGGTTAGTATCTAGTTTGTAATAGCTTAGCTTGAAATGAACTATGAGAGCTATCATTGTAGTGGTTGCGTCAAAGGGATAGACTTTGTATCAGATGGATGTAAAGAATGCCTTCTTGCATGATGAGTTGTAAGAAGAGGTTTCTTTGGTTCAGTCACCTGGCTATGAGAATGTTTGTCACCCAGATTATGTATGTAGGTTACGTAAAGCCTTGTATGGATTGAAACAGGTGTCGAGAGCATGGTATGACAAAATCCTAGAGTATCTTGTCACCATTGGCTTTCATATGGCAAATGCAGATCACTCACTCTATGTGCGTAGGAGTGAGACAGGTATTGTGATCGTTACCATCTATGTAGATGACCTTATTGTTGCGGGTGACAGTGACGTAGAGATTAAGTATGTAAAAGGTCTTTTCAAATAGAAATTTGAGATGAAGGATTTAGGTGAGCTGAGAAACTTTCTTGGCATTGACGTTATTAGGATGCCTGCCCTAAATGCATGTAATGTTTGAGCCAACTCACCTACGCATGATGGCACATAGGTATGCAAGCGAAGACAAGGCAGGCCTGCTATTCCATAGCGATTGAAAGCCTGCTTGCAACAAAACGGTGAACTATGGAATAATAAAAGGGTAGTGTTGCCCGAAGGTGTCAAGAGCCAGGGAAAGGAGCAACGTGGCTACGGCAAGGCTCCTAAAAACCCATCTCGACCTATGACCAGGGGACCCCAGCTTGAATCCCCACTTCCAACTTTAGTTTCATCCTCACCCAACACCGAACGGTCAAGACGAAGCCTTACCCTGGTGTAGGTTACGTAACAGGCGCGTGTAAAAATAAGATAGGGTAAGGCCCTGTGTCGACCGTTCAATGTCCGATGGCGTCGAAACTTTGCAAGCGGGTCTTCCTAGAGATTCCATGCCTTTGTGTGCCAAGTTTCATTCTCATCCGGCACCGAACGGTCAAGACGGGGCCTCATCCTGGCATATTTTACACAATGGGCGTGTGTAAAAAATACACCAAGGTAAGACCCCGGTCCGGTGTCCGATGGCATCAAAACTTTGCAAGCAGGTCCCAGGTCCCTGCACTCTCATCCGATACCGAACGGGCAAGACGGGGCCTTACCCTGGCGTATTTTACACAACAGACGATGGCATGGTCCCAGAGGATAGATAAGTTTTTTCAAAAACTTGGTCTTAAGAGGAGCTTCTTTGATGCTAACCTCTATGTTCTCAAGAAGGATGGTAAGTATGCGGTGATTGCCTTGTATGTGGACAATTTGATCATCATTGGTGATCATGAAGATTTAATTCAGCAAACACATGAAAGGTTGGAAGTAGAGTTTGAGATGACAGACCTGGGTCTCATGCACTTATGTTTGGAGATTAAAGTCTCGCAATAGATAGGTAAAATCTTCATTCCACAACAAAAGTATGCTTGGAAAATTTTGAAGGCATTTGGCATGATAAAGTTTAATCCAGCTAATACACTTATGGAGGTACACTTAAAGCTTGCGGCGGCAGAGGACGCTACACCTTTGACGGACATTTAAAAATACAAGAAGTTGGTGGGAAGTCTCATTTTTCTCACCAACTCTGCAAACTTTTCAACAAACCACCACGGGAGAGTCATTGGAAGGTAGGGATGCACATACTTAGGTACATCAAAGGGACTTTAGAGTATGGCATCACATATATGGCTCAGGTGATACTTTGACGAGTTATTGTGACTCGGATTGGGATGGAGATTATGAGTCTAGAAAATCAACTTCTGGATATTGCTTTTCACTAGATTCAAGAGTATTTTCATGGACTAACTAGCAAGAAGTAACCTTCTATGGTACTATCTTCTACTGAGAGGCTGAGTACAAAGCAACCTATTTTGCTACTTGTAAAGTAGTATGATTGAGGAGGATTCTAGTCAATATTAGAGTTCAACTTGGAGGGGCTATGACATTGAAGTGCGACAACCAAAGCTACATGGCCATAGCCAAGAACTATGTATTTCATGCTTGCACAAAACATATCAAGATACACTACCATTATGTGTGGGATCTCATTGAGGATGAGATTATGGAGCTAGAGTATTGCCCTATAGAGGAGAATTGCCCCAACATCTTCGCCAAGGATCTTCCTAAGGATGTGGTTACTTGACATCTTCATCAGCTTGGTGTGGGGCCAAGGTCAACATAGTTCATCAACATTGGGGGGGGGGGGGGGTTAGTATACACTCAATGTCCACCCCTTAGCATTGTCCTACTTTGGTTATGTGTTGCACACTTGCAAGGCCCGCATATGAGGAGAAACCATTTATGTTAGATATCCATAATGCCGCTATACGGGCGTTGCCACAAGAGGGGACGGCCTCTGGCTCACCACCCACCAGCCATAGAGGAAGAATGAGGATTGCCCCTCATCCCCCAGGCTATATAGTGTGTGGCCTGCCGTCCACACTAGCCTTGCCGCCCATGACTCCGCATGGGCGTCCTCTCCCACTGAACCCCGGACATGGCCATCCGGTCTGCCGTCGGTCTCACAGGCATTAAAGCCTACGTGACATTACCCCCCCCTTAAGAAGAGTTTTCGTCCTCGAAAACAAACTTACGAAACCTTTTCTCTCTACTCTCTTGTTCTACGATTTCCTCTTAATTTCTTATAAATCTTATACCTTGTTGAAATGTTGAAGATGAGGGTTTGATAGAGGATCCTTCATGGGCGAGGACTTGTGATGTTTGACTTGCTGGGAGATTATTGTGTGAAGCCCTTGATGTAGGATTTGACAATCGCCTAGATGTCCCTGCTTGCCCAGAGAGTTGTGGAGAGAAAATATCTTGCTCCACACATACCTTAAAATGAGAGAAACATTAGAATCCAAGATGTAGAATTGCATACCCTCCCCGCCATCATGTCTAGCATTGTTCCATCTTGTACACTCTCCAACCCTGTAGTAACTCTAGAATTATTGGCGCTTAATTGTACGAGCCTCTATAGTAGTGTGTGTTTTCTTACTATTGCCTTTCCGTCTGTGAGAGGTAGTGCCATGAATGACATTTTCTCTCAAGGAAATAATATGATTGCCTCCATGATAAAGATTACAAAGTTTGGAAGCTATAAACTCAATGTATAGTAGCTCAAATAGATGTATAACAAACTCGTTTTGATAGAGAGGTTATAAGCTTAAGAGAAATTCAACAACAACTATTATAGGACATTGTCTTAATTATGATTACTTTCTAACAGCTAGTTTTCAAAAATATATTAAGTTATGAATATTCTTATATTTTCTTCATATTCTTGAAATCATAAAATTCATAATGATGTTTTCACTTAAATGTATTTACAAGTTATTTCTTAAATTGATTATTTCTTGAAAAAAAATTTACAAGTGACTTCTTAAATCAATTATTTCTTGAAAATTTCATTTTTTTAAAATTAAGAAAATTTTTGCAATATTATACACACACACACACACACACACACACACACACACACACACACAAATAATGTATTCAAATATTTAATTAAATATTTTATGTAAATAATATATTTCAATACATAATGTTTTTGGTATATATATATATATATATATATATATATATATATATATATATATACGTATGAATATTTTTTAATATATATATATATATTAAAATGTAAATATTCACGGGGCTTTGCCTATGAGAAATGTGCAGCAGCTTCAACTAATCCAGCCAAGCACCACATTGCATGGGTAAAATTTGGCAAAAACGTCTTGGAGAACTGCAAAACACAGAAAGGAGGGCTTCAACGAAAGGGCCATGTGGAGAATCGTCACTCTTGGATGGTGCAACATTTTTACATACAATGTCGACAACAATGACAAGGCCCTACAATAGGACATGACAATCCCCTCTACATGGAGTTGGTAGAGGGGTGGGCAAAAAAAGTTAATGCTAGGACAAATGCAGAGAAAGAAAAGCTTGCTTAGGTCAAAGGTGAACTACAAAAGAAGAGGGACATGTGGTTGCACACACTGAAGGATTGTTTTCTGCGTTTAACATACTACACAACGAGCTCGAGCAACTGTGTGTACAATTGGCAGAAATGAAGGGAATGGTAAACCCTGATGAAGCAGAGGTGCTGAAGATGGAGGCGGAAATAAGTGCGGTTCATAGACTGCTTTTCACAGTTGGTGTGAATGAAGATGTGATGCAGCTAAAGAAGGATGTGCAGTCATTGCAGGCAAGCACTGAAGATGTTCTCAAGTGCCTGAAGTGCTTTTTAGAGCTTCACAAGCACTTTTCAAAGTGCTTGGTGGTTTCTCGGGCCTAATGTTTATATCGCAAGCACTTTTCAGAGTGCTTGGTGGTTTCTCGGGCCTAATGTTTATATTGCAAGCACTTCAAAATACTTTAAAGTACTTTAAAGTGGTGAAGTACTTTTAAAGTGCTTTCTGGCTCTCCAAGTACTTTCTAGTACTGGTGGCAAGCACTTTGAAAAGTGCTCTCTAGTACTTTTTGAGCACTTTCTAAGTGCTACTCAAGAACTGACTACTTTCAAGTGCTCCAAGTGCATTTTGGTATTGTACATGCACTTTTCAAGTATTCTTCAAGTGTTTTTAATATTCTTCAAGTCATAAGTTGTGTTATGTCGTAAATGATATCTCACTTACATTGCTCTCTTCCCTAATCTATGTAACTTTGGTTGGTGTTTGGTATGACACGAAAAACATGATCTTGTAGAATCTGAAGTTGAGGAATTGTCAAATCACAATGCATTTCTTGGAACGGTAATTTAGTTCATACAACGTGAGGAGAGGGCTCTCTTGGTACCCTCACCTGCTGTGAGAAACACATCTGGTTACAAGTCTCTCTGCGTTACTAATGACTGTGTTGCGTGTGGGGAACCCTTATAAAGTGACCACATTGCATGACTTTTCATTCTGGCCTGTAGGCACAAGTACCACCCTTTTTACTTTTTGGTACTATGTATGACAAAATCGATGTGCGCTCACAGAGCAAGTGTAGGGAGGAAATTCATGAAATTGCAAAGTGCTAGACTGTTGGACGCCCGTATGTGATCGCTGAGGGTGAGTTTTCTATTGCTAGTCTTTGCCTCTATGAAGTTACAATGAATTGGTATGTCATGTGACTTATGTGCACATGTCCTTTAACTTGTGCCACATGCACGAATGCAAATGAAAATCCTCATGAGGAATCGAAAAACACATCTGAATTTATCCATGAACTACTAAGTGGAGCTAAGATACTCAAAGTGGATGAAGAGGTTGACAAGATTGCAGAAGTTGGTCAACGAACAACAGCATGAAGGTATATACTAAACACCTTAGCGGCATTGATGTAGAATGATAACATGCTGAAAATTTGATTGTGTTATGTTAAAAAATGCCCCTAGACATGTGGAAACTACAAGTGCAGTGAAGGACAAAGACAATGGTCAAGTGGAAGAGATCCTGTTTGACATTGCTATACAACGTAAGAAGCGTAAGGGTGCACCTAGACAGGTTGAAGGATCAAAGCTGGCGAAAACCAAAAAAAGTACATATGTTGACCCTCCTAAACCTCATGCATGCAAGAAGCTTTAAGCTTTAAGCTTCTTGCGCAATGTACTCCTAGCTGGAATGAAGCTTGTGTTGTAACACTTTATGCATGAATATGAAACTTTTTTGCCAAACATCGTGTATGCCATTTCGCAAACCCTTTTGTCCTCTATTAATACATGTGTGATATATTATTTATGACTGTAAAAAATTTTGCAAGGCATTTGACTAAGTGACTTTGTTGTTGTAGTTAAAATTCGAGTGATTTGGTAGCAAACCTGATCCACCCATCCAAGAACATGTGCATATCGAAAGGGTGCTACCTAAATCTTAGCCTAAGAACCTTGCAAGAAATGTAGGAAAGCTAGATCTTCCTACATTGATCTTGGATTTGAACGGTGTTGTAATGGTCACCCATGACATCTGCAAAAGCAAAGAGCCTCCCGACTTATCATATGCCGATTTCGATGTTGTGAGGAAAGACTCCAATGTGGTTCACTATGTGAGGAAGGATGTTGCATTCTTTATCTTGGTTGCGAGCCAAATAGCAAAGGTGTTCATATGGAGTTGCTACAATCTGGCAAACTTGCAAAGAAGGATTGATTTGTGTTTGCCCGCTGTAAAGGACAGGTTGGCTGGGTGGGTGGGCCAAGAAATATGTGGGGTTGCTTCCTTTGAGTACAAGGGAAAACCTATTTTTTTCAAGACCTTGAGGAGATTCTGGGCTCGGTTACCAGAGTTCAGCACAACAAGAACACAATATTGTTGGATGATAGCCACTACAAGTGCTATACAAACCAGGATGAAACATACGTTATCTTGCCTACTCTTGAGAAGCAAATAGAGTCACAGTGGATTAATTTTCTGGGAAGAGATGTTTTGGATTTTGTGCACAAGTGGGTGGAGTCAACTGAGCGCAGGACTCTTGCAGAACAGGATGTTTTCAATGTAAGATCACAGCCTAGTCCAAGCAATGCAGCACATAGAAGAACGTTTATGCTCTAGAACTCACATATTGGCCTATGGAGAGTGGATGCGCAAGGGAGTTGTTAGAGGGTGATAATGTGGTAGACCAAGTGCCATGTAAAATCAACTCCCCTATATCGACTTCTACTTTTGTTGTACATGGATGTAGTTCTCTACAGCACTTAATCACTGAATACTTTTGTTATCATGGATGTAGTGCTCTACAGCACTTTGTCACTGAACATATGCAAATTGTTTACATGGATGTAGTACTTTTTGTGCGACATATTGCTGGTTTTCCTTGTAGTCTCGGTGCAAGTCAAAAAATGGTTCTCCTTTATAGTATTCTTTGTACATGGATGTTGCACGCCATCCTCGCATTCGTTTTCTTTACTAACTTCCAGAAGTGGTTAAGATCTCTTTAGTGGGTGGATCTTGTTGTTTGCTTCTTACGCTCCCTTTGAATTACGATACAATTGATTTTGTAGTAAACTTTCTATGTTGATGACAAGTAAACTTACCACGTTGACAAGTAAACATACTTCCCACGATACAAATGATTTCACTGCATCGATGAGACAAATAAACTTAATAAGCACATGCAATTAATTATCTTCTCCCTTACACAACTAGAAGGTAGATTACATCTATGTCATGTCTTGAAAAGCACATGCAATTAATTATCTTCTCCCTTACACAACTAGAAGGTAGATTACATCTATGTCATGTCATGCTATTGTATATGTCCTCATATGTATCGTGGGAAGTATGTTTACTTGTCAACGTGGTAAGTTTACTTGTCATCGATGACAAGTAAACTTAATAAGCACATGCAATTAATTATCTTCTCCCTTACACAACTAGAAGGTAGATTACATCTATGTCATGTCTTGAAAAGGCATGCTATTGTATATGTCCTCATATGTATCGTGGGAAGTATGTTTACTTGTCAACGTGGTAAGTTTACTTGTCATCGATGACAAGTAAACTTAATAAGCACATGTAATTAATTATCTTCTCCCTTACACAACTAGAAGGTAGATTACATCTATGTCATATACCTCACTAGTGAATCTGTATACATTTGGATCACCCTCCACAGGATACAAGGGAAACTTAAGGCATCTAATCAAGTGTGAGTAAAGGATGGCATGAGGTTTATTGTCAAGTAGGATGTATAGATCACTATGACCCTCCACTCTATCATAGAAATGTTCTTCAACCACAAAGGAGTCCTTTTTCATGCGATTGTGCCATGCATCCTTGTCAGTCGTAGTTGTCAACCAATTTGGTGCAAAACACTTCAGAATGTAGAAGTCCTCGCCCTCTTCGTCGACATTGACTGCAAAGTTATGCCCTATACGTAGGGCATCGCTTAGATCATCGTGGTGGTGACCAGCATACATAGGCACATCAACACCACCATCATCGCTTGAAACATCATCTTCATAATGTTCTTTGGGTTGTATCCTCAAGTATTGCCACATTTCCACATATGCTTTGTTTTGGCATCTCCTCCACTGACCGTGCACACAAGCATCACAAAAACAAGACAAGTTTCTACATCTCAATGCATGCCTATCTATACTTGAGTAACCATTCACACAATGTAAAGAGCGTGATCCACTCACACGCATTCAATCCCAATGTATATCTCTTTGTACATCACAAACCTTGGTTTCCCAAAATACCCGGTTCACTCCTTTTGTGGACGACATGTGGTTTCCACTATTACTCATTGCATTGAGAAATTCCACCACACTTTTTGCATTGTCTAATGTCCATCCATCTGGCTTCAATCTGGCTTTAATTGCTCACTTATCAGTGCTCTCTTAATTACTGCTCTAGCCCCGTCATTCTCACCCTTGCCATGTCCTGATCCAAAATAGTTATGCATCATCTCAAGACCAGTGAGTTCGAAGTACCTTGCAACAAAGTAGAACGGACGTCTTGCTTTAAATTGTGATACCGCACCATCAGACCACACCCAATGCCACTGTAGATTGCTGCTCTCTGTTCTTTCAACAACCTATTGTGCAAAAGAAAACAATGCTACACAAACAGGTGTCATGGACCTTGTCATCAGAGATATAGAAATGGGTGGTCTTTTTGATATCGCCCATTGCCGAGCGCACGTAAGAGATGTGAACCAAGATGGCCACCTAGTTTGAATACCAATGCATTGATTAGATCTCATTCTGCACTTTGAAAGAGTAATTTTCTACAAAGTCCACCACTAAGACCACCACATCATCTGGGAACTTTTGTAAACAATCTTTGAATTGGTCAACCTGCCATCTATAAATATAGTTATGTTTGATAAAAGTGGTTAGCTTGTCCTTGAACAAAGAAATGAAACTTTTTCACCCTACTTACCGAGCTACAAGATCCTTTCTTTCTTTTTTTGTGGCCCTCTTCATCCACTTCTTGTGTCTCCACATCAGCAAAAGCTTGACAGTTACCAAGTATTTGTCATCATGTTCCTTTGAAGCACATAATGCCATCCTTCCTGTACCACATTGACCACACATTCCTAACAAGCATCTCTTTGAGTGGAACACCAAATTCTATGGTCTTGTACACAGTAGGGACTCCTAAAGAGTTGTCAGGCTGTGAAATGTGCACATGTAATACCACCTATTTCGGAAACACAGATTTTACAATTGCAGTTGCAAGACAATCCATGTTGTCCAAACCTCCCTTGCTACATTTGATTGAAGGCATCTTTAAGATACACAACCTGCACATGATACTCACAGCAGCAAGTATTTCGATCCTTCAATTTGCGCACAAAATAAGGTTTGAGACCCTCAAAGCATCTAAGGAAAATCTTCATGTCAAGATGTTTATCTTGAAATCTTTTATAGAATTCCACCTGTGCCTATAAACCATGTAAATTTATAGTTAAAACAAAGAGATCACGCTACAAGAGTTGTTTGCAATTGCAATTGCAATTACAACTTACATTTAAAAGCACTCCGGATATTACCTGAGCTGAGAGTACCCTAGAGTGTGCTTGGGAGTACCTGGGAGTACTTGGAAGTGCTTTGGAAAGAACCTAAGAGTACTTCCAGAAAGTGCTTTGGGAGTGCCTGAGCCCACTTGAAAGCACTCTCTAGAAAGTGCTTGAGACTTTTGAAAGTACTCCAAAAAGTACCTAAGAGTCCAAAAAGTTCTTGGGAGTTTCTGAGAGTACTTGGAAGTACTTTAGAAAGTACCTAAGAGTATTTGTAAGTACTCTAGAAGTTCTTTAGAAAGTATCTAAGAGTACTTGTGAGTACCTGAGAGGAGTTGGGGGTACTTTAGAAAATACCTAAGAGTACTTCACAAAGTGCTTGGGAGTGCCTGAGAGACCACTAGAAAGAATTCCATGATGCACTTGACAACACTCCAACAAGTGCTTTGGGAGTGGCTGAGACCACTCCCAAAGTAGTCCAAAAAGTGCCTAAGAGTAATCTAGATAGTGGTTGGGAGTGCTTGAGAGTACTTAGAAGGACTTTAGACATTGATTGAGGGTTCTTAGGGGTACTAGGTAGGACTTCAAGAAGTACATAGAAGTCCTTCAGACTAAGAGCACTCTAGAAAGTTCTTGGAAGTGCATGAGAGTACTTGTAAAGACTCCAAAAAGTACTTGAGAGCTACTAAGTGTACTTGAGACCTCCCCGCATGCTTAAAAGAACTTCAAAAAGTAATTAAGTACTTAAATGGGAGAAAAAAGTGGATAAGAAAGCTGTACGATCTTTGCAAAGTGCAAAGTAAAACACAATGCCACCTTAGTTAGCAAAGTGTTTGAGAGGATTTCAGAGGTAACTGAGAGCACATTCAAGGATAGATTGCATACCTGAGGCAAGTCAAGTGGATGCACTGGATGTATCATAAAAGCCTTTCTACCAATCCTCTTTTGACATATATCTTTTTTGTTTGGGGAGACATGGGTCTCTATTGCCCAAAAGTAAAATACAAGGTCTTTAATCTCTGGTGTGATGCTGGTAGTAAGATGCACCTATCGTTGGCATGTAAACAAGGGGAAGAGTCCATTGTCATCCTCACACTACAAGCATGAATTGGCAAAAATGATGTTCCTCCTATGTATACCCACCAATGCCTTGGCAACTATTCTGCTACTCACAAGAGCTTTGCATCGTCCGCATCATTGGCATTGATACAAGCCATCACAGTTGCCCTTTTGAAAAACAACTCATTACTCGAGTGAGGCACCTTCACTTCGGACAAGGTTTTGCGAATATTGGAGAAAATTGCTCTCTCCAATTCCATTGCTGGTGGTCGTAGCCCACGAAATGTTGGATGTAGGAGCAGTTTCCCAAGAATCTATGTTTTAATTTCCTTTGTCAGTCCTTGTGTTTCCTTGTGCCAGCACTTGGCCACAGCTCTGCAAATCTTCTTTCTTTGGATCTCATCAACCTGGTCATTTTCTCTCATCCTTTCCACATCCTTTGCCCTGCTTCTCTGTTCTCTCTTCTTTGCAGTCCAATAATCTCACATACTTGGTATGAGCTCTTGTGGAATTTGCGCTACAATGCTCACACGTGGACCCACGGTGGCATTGGTGAATCCTGTAAAAAATAACCCCATCAATTAGTGGCATGAAGCAATCATGATGCAAATGCAAAATTAAGGCTATTGACATCTCATCAGCTAAGTACCCAGCTCAGTCTGTAGCTTGAATGTGTTTACGTCTCTACACCTCAGTATCCTAGAACCGATGTCTCTCCATTCTGTTGTTGAAACCTCTTCACTTTGTGACTCCATGCACTTGGCTAAGTCCTTGGTACAGTGTGACAAATGGATGTCACTAACCGTAGCTCAAAGACTCTCAATACTAGTAGGAACCAACTGAATGTTCGGAGCATGGGCTACGGTAGACGATGATGCCTCATTCAAGAGCCAGGCCGACAATAATGAATGGCATCTAGGCATCGAGTTGTTTTACATGGGATACATATGCATAAGGAAGGAAGCTGGCTGTTTGTCTTAACTCTGCAAGAAAGAGAGAGAGAGAGAGAGAGAGAGAGAGAGAGAGAGAGAGAGAGAGAGAGAGAGAGAGGAGAGAGAGAGAGAGAGAGAGAGATACACATGATGATGGAAGTTGATACACATGATGATGGAAGTTGTGTTACCTCTGTGTGTGTGTGTGTGTGTGTGTGTGTGTGTGTGTGTGTGTGTGTGTGTGAGAGAGAGAGAGAGAGAGAGAGAGAGAGAGAGAGAGAGGGAGGGAGGGAGGGAGGGAGGGAGAGTGAAAGATGGTTTACCAAGGAGATCGTGGGGGGCACATAGTAGCAATATTTGCAGACAATAATTTTTTCTTTTCTTTATTTCCATTGTTTCCCCCCAAATTCACTACGTGAAAAGGAATGTCCAAGACACCCCTTTTTGGTACCACCAGTACATGCTATGACCCTTGCTATGATGCATGTAGCTATGCCATGGAACATGTTAAATGCACACTTAGCACGAAGACATTCTTAGTGCAAGAGTGTGGTGCAGCTGATGTTAGTAGTATTTTGCAACATTTCACAAATGAAGAGATTCTAGAAGTGGAGTCAATTGAAGAGAGAGAAGCATAAAAATCCATCTACTTGGTGGAACATTCCACTTGGTCTCATCATGCAGTTGGTCTATGAGGTAATTATGATGTTCTTATCTCTTTCAATATAGTTACTTGAGTTTGCATTATCTGGTAGTGCAAAATCATGTCTTGGATATTTTATTTTCAGGAAGAGTTTGCATTATGTGGTAGTGCAAAACCCTGTCTTGGCTATCACTATCCCTACAAGGCATATCTCTGTATGCTGAGGGTTATAAAGATTTGTGCAAAAACGCAATCTATGATGCCGAGGAGAACCTAAACAATCATCATGGGTATAAGATGGTAGCAATCACCGATGGGAACAATGTTGAGGAGTTTTTTAGCCTCCTATACTCTCTTGATTGGGAGAGCACAGAGCACTAGGTGATATTTTACAGGTTGAGGGTGCTAGAAAGCTCCAAATTATCTCCCAAAAGGTGAGTGTAGCACTTATTTGGTTGGGTGACTTCTTAAAATTGAAAGGACTTATATGTGTGTGTATGTGAACGTAGCAAGGCATATGCGGCTGAAGAGGTTTTTGTTGAAGGAGAAGGGATGGTAATGGGGCTTTGAGGTTTTTGTTGAAGGAGAAGGGATGGTAATGGGGCTTTGAGGTTTTTGTTGAAGGAGAAGGGATGGTAATGGGGCTTTGAAGGAGTGGAGGGAATACATGGGTCGGGGAAATGGAAATGGCAAGTGAGTGGGATGCAGAGTTGGTGTGCGAGATTGTAGAGGGATTGTATGCAAAGTTGGCTAGGCAAATTATGCAAATGAATTACTTTTGAGAGATGCAACAAGAGCACATTACCTCAGCTTTTCATGAGTTGAAGAAAGAACTGCACACACATTCATTCAAAGGAGTCGCCCTACCTTGAGAACACTGCTCATTGATTGGCATGTCAGTATGTGTTTGCTCAAGTATGTACATTGCATGTTCTACTAGTAATCTACACCCTAACCCACTTTTATTAAGGTACGATCGTAGGTGGTTTTGGACAACTAGATGTGGTAGAGAAGGTCCCCTCGCAACTATTGTTTTGGGTTGGTTGCAAAGCAAGGATCATAGTGAGAGTCTTTTACCCAAGCGCATTCATGACAAACGATAATAGAGATGTAAAAATTGGATAGTATGCCTTGGTTTCTAGGGAAATACCCAGAGGATGAGGAGGTGTATAAATGTATGCATTATTTATTCACTTTGTCCCATAGATATTTATAGCCGTAGGGTACTTACTTATACATTGATTGTGTAGTTGCTTACATTTTTCCTTGGTGCACAGTGTTTTAGGTTGGTAAAGGAAAATCTTTTGCCACTAAACATGAGGACATTCTAGCACTTAGTGGATAATATTTTCCAATTGATATGCTCAACATCTATCACGACGACATCTTGCCATATGTCGACGACTACAGAGGATATTGTGTGTTTGCAGCTAAATCCTTGTCCGCCCGCCGCCAACCCAATAATAGTCTAGTTCATGTCCAACCTTTCTTTTGATCTGAAAATCACGTCGACATGGGCAAGAATCCAATTGCAGAGTGCAGCCTGGTGAGGGAAGTAAAATCTTCATGATGTTAGTTTAAGTGGGCAGTTACAATTTCTCTAGTGAGATTGTGTTGGTTGCAGGGGAGTTAGAGGGGTTGGAACTTGGTATAAGGACTGCACGTTCTCAAATGTGTGTGAATCTATGTAAGAAGAAGAAGAGGAGCTACGCAAGTCAAGAAGAGGAGCTGCATTTGAAGGGACTTAGTTAAGAGCAGATTAATCTAAAACCACACGAATCACCTCCTATGGGGAATTCACAATAGTATATTTTAGCTAGACTCACAAAGCATCCATTAGGAAAGGCAAGGACTTGGGGAACCAAAAACCAAACCTACCCTCAGCGTTTAGAAGATCTATCATCGTGGCTTAGGAAGCAGTGGTCAAAACTGTCCAGAACTAGAACATCACGGGTGGCTAGACCAGTGCGTCTAGTCAAGGCAAACCTGAAAACGGACGTAGTTGCAGTCTTCTTTATATACATATGTATGTATATATGTGTGTGTACATACATACACATATGTATATATATATATATGTACATATATATGTATATACATATATATACATGTATATATATGTACATATATATGTATATACATATATATACATGTATATATATGTATATATGTATATACCTGTGTATATATGTTTATACACATAAACATATATATATATATATATATATGTTTATACACATAAACATATATATATATATATATGTTTATACATATATATATACATATATATATATATATATATACACATACATATATATATATATATATACATATATATATATATATATATACATATATATATATATATATATATATATATATATACATATATATACATGTATGTGTATACATATATACATATATATATATGTATATCTATATATATGTGTGAAAATATACCCAAAAACAAGTATTTACCCAGTCCAAAAAGGGCCGACTTCTATGATGGCCGACTCCTATGATATCCGACCAAAACCTCATATAAATATGAGGCTCCCTCCTTGTTCATGCACATCACCAACCCACGTGGACCAGGAGCTTTGCGTTTTTCCTCACATCAGCGTTTCATCGCCTCTGCTGGCCTGGTCGCCCATATCAACCTCACATCAGTGTTTCATCGCCTATGCACTGGCCACCTATATCTACCTCACATCAGCGTTTCATCGCCTGTGGACTGGTCGCCTATATCAGCCTCACATCAACGTTTCATCGCATGTTGGCCTAGTCACCTATATCAGCCTCACATCAGCATTTTTTCGCCACCTACAAAACAGGTTGATCTACAGTGTCTTCTGCTGCTGCTAGACTGGCTGCCTATGTCAAACTCATATCAGCTTTTACATCACCCACATCTTGCCTAACTTCATCGTCTACAACAGGCTATCTTCAACGTTTGCCTTGGGCTGACTTCAGCACTTTTCAGCAGCCTTACTTCAGGCTCACATAAGCCTTACATCAGGTTTATATCAGCGCTTTCATCAAGGTCACTCCAGCTCTGTTATTTGCGTTTTATGGGACATCAGCTCTCTCTGCTTATTCGAAGTCTCACATAGAGCTCCTATACTGGACTTCATCTTTTATATACACATCACCATTGCATGCTGTGTGTTTTACTCTAATCTTTCATATATTTGGTCCTTTGGTTTCTTTTGCCCTCACATGGTATGAGAGCGATTAGGGATTGAAGATCAAAAGTACACACCATGGATCGACTACCCTCGATTTCGGAGAAACAGCTTTTCATACCAGTGACTCCCCTTATTCTTATATAGATCACACGGAGGATGGAACTCCTCATTCACTAGAGAGCCCTGTTTGACGTCTTTCATTGAGAGACAAATAGCCTACTTTTACCCACTCACCCTCTACACCCTTGGCATATGGTTTTTCTTCTCTGAGATTATCAGATCAGCCATTACTTCCAGAGGAGGATACATGCCCACAACCAGTGTGCCAGTATTGGACCCAGGTATTCAGCCTCAACTGGAGAGCTCTGCTTCTCATTCTAGGCGACAATCTAGACTTCGGTATGGGACTTTTTCTCAAGAAGGACACGTACCTCCTCGATCGTTCGAAGATCCATCACCCTCCCTGTCAGTGACCACGTCAGGTTCGTATGTGCTTATTAGTACGTATGTTCCTAACTCTACATGGGTATCTTCTTCTGTGGCACAGGTTCAACAAACGATACCATCAACTACCCTTGATCCCTGGCATTTTGTGAACCCAAATAGAGGAGGGTCTAGGAGTATAATTTACTCTCCGACTTCTGGTGTTCAAGGAGGTAACATTGTTTTCTCCTCTGGTTCACTTTCTGTTCCTACTCCTAATGTGTTATGGAATACTACTTTTTGTGAACCCAAATAGAGGAGGGTCTAGGAGTATAATTTACTCTCCGACTTCTGGTGTTCAAGGAGGTAACATTGTTTTCTCCTCTGGTTCACTTTCTGTTCCTACTCCTAATGTGTTATGGAATACTACCCAAATTCAAACTCAAAACCCTCCCTCCCAACCCATACCTTTTCCCACTAGTGTTGGCTTACAGTCATCACTACGTGCACCTCTTTTGGGTCTTGCGTATGGTTTCTACCCATCCCAGTTATCTTTTAACACAACGCCCTTTGGCACTGCGGTCCCACCCAGCATTCCTAGGTATCAGGTGGTTTACCAACCCATCTCTGGCACTGGTGTATTTCCCAATTATGTGCCCTCTCTAGGTTTCTCACCTCAACCTGGTATTCCACCTATGCTGAGTACCCAAAACTTGACTCCATCTTATGAAGCACCCTCGACACGTCCATCCATGCTTGGTCTTGGTGGACTATCAGGTTTCTCTTCTCAACACTTACATTCTGGATATGGACACCAACCTGCGTGAGACGATAAGCTGTATCGGGCTCATTGGGGGAGTAACTTGCTGTGTTTGCTCTTGAGTGGCCTGGCTGACTATGGCTTCTTGCATTGTGAGTGCTTCCTAATATGATCTTCTTTCGTGTGCCAGCTCACCCTCTTTCTGATTCTGCACAGCCACGTTTGAGATGATGCCCCTCGTTTTTCTTTCTGTCTTCTTCTTCCTCCCTTTCTTTATCTCCTTTATTATGGCTTGTGTTTCCACTAGTACAGCTTAGCCCTCTTGCATCTCTTTAGCTGTCAATGCAGGTTACTCTAGCAGTAATACTATAACTACATCTGCTCTGCTGGTTTGGGCTCTGGGGGAGAGGCCTTTTTGCCACATGATTGAGGACTTGGGTCAGCAGGTACAGGTTGCATACCTTGGATTGGTGGACCTTGAGATAGTTTTCCATTTCCCTATGTATGTAATACGCCCAGTCCTCTTCCTTTTCTTCATGCACTTTAGCAATCATGTTCAACGGGACGTTGTTGTAGTAGCAATCAATTGGCTTCACCTGCATGATCAAGGACATAGCTCTGCACGCTTTCTCCGTGAACTCATCCTGGATATTCTCATACTCTGCCCCATTGGAGTTATATGAACTCTTCTTCAGCATAACGTCCAAAGGCATTTTGTCAAAAGCATGGGCATGGACTTTGACTGCGCTACTGGTGGGAGTTGCAGAGAGCATCATGGATGAGTTCTTCAATGATTACGAGCTCCTCTGTTGTGTCGTCAAACTTTGTGACGCGGTGCCACGCTTGGTGGCTTTGTCATAAGTCTTTATATATTCGGCACAAAGCTTCGTGTCGATGTTCCTTGGGAGGATCTACGCCATTCTCCCTAGGCCCACTTTCTCCAGCTTTGCTTTGACCTCTGCCTCTTCTAGGATTTGGAGGCACTTTGGGTTGTGATATTGTAGTGCTACTTTTCCATGCGCCATATGGATCTCCTTGCTGATGATGGCCCCATGGAAGGCTTGGGCATGGACCCAAGTAGTTCATCTTTGGTCCCCACACCGGTTCCTTCTTTTGGCTCACCGAGGAGCTTGTAGCACTAACTGCGGGGGTCTCTATGGTTCGGTGTTTGAGGCCGACATCTGTACATGACAAGAAAATGAGTCTCCAGTTTGGTGGGGTAGGAACCACTTCTTTTCTTATCTTGTCTTTTCTCCTTTGCTTTTTATTTGTTTTTGGAATGGTTAGTTGAGGTGAAAAGTGTGTTAGTGTAAGAGAATTAAACAAGGTGTGTTAATTGAACAGGTGAATGTTGTGGCATGAAGGTCCAGGACTTTGGTAGTCCCATGAACCTGCAGGTCATGAGGAGGGATTCCCGTGAGAATTTGTGACGTGAAAGTTACACACGTGAAAAGGGAGTTCCGTGAGACGGAATCCTGTGAGAAGTTATTACGTGAGAGGGAGTTCCGTGAAACGACTTCCCATGAGAATTTATTACGTGAGAGGGAGCTTCGTGAAATGAAATCCTGTAAGAATTTGTGACGTGAAAGTTAAAGACGTGAAAAGGGAGTTCCGTGAGACGGAATCCCGTGAGAGGGAGTTCCATGAAACGAAATCTCGTGAGATTTTTTAGAAGCATGAAGTTGTAGGTTTTTATGGTTCCATGAAACTACAGTTTCAAGGTAGTTCCATAAAACTACAGGTTTTTGTGATGTTTTTCGTTTTTATGTTTTTGTCTATCAAAAGATTTCATGGGCACAAGTGATGATACTACAAGGGAAGTTTTTAGAAACAACACAAAATTCGAGCGATGCTAATGCAGAGCACGATATTGATTGATCATAAAAAGAAAAAGAAAAAAGAAAAAAAGAATAAGAAAAGAAAACAATAAATGATCCAAGCTCCCACCTTAATCGATGAATGTCGATTAGGGTTGGAAGAACCGAGAAGGCGATGCACGAATCGAGTGGGAGCTCAAGGCGACTTGCGATGGATCACAAAATTCGAGCGATGCTAATGCAGAGCACGATATTAATTGATCATAAAAATAAAAAGAAAAAAGAAAAAAAGAATAAGAAAAGAAAACAATAAATGACCCAAGCTCCCACCTTAATCGATGAATGTCAATTAGGGTTGGAAGAACCGAGAAGGCGATGCACGAATCGAATGGGAGCTCAAGGCGACTTGCGATGGATCACACGATGCGAAATGACAAAAAGGAAGGATTTTTTGAATTTATAGCACAGCCGTCAAATTGGGTGGCTGCCTTAATGAAGAAAGCCACATGGCGTCTTGCAATTGACCCGTGAGAAGTGATCGTTTCACGACATGAAGCACTTTAGACCAGTTCACGGCATGAACTTTTTTGAACCAGTTCACGGCTTGAACTCTTTTGAACCAGTTCATAGCATGAACTTTGCTATGAACTTTTGAGGATTGGCTCACGACGTGAACTTTTTTGGATCGGCTCACGACGTGAACTTTTTTGGATCATGAATGTGCAAGATTGATACCTTCTATTTTTCCCTTCATGCTCAGTCATTCAAACATGCATTGAATGAGTGAATGATACCCAGTTTACCTTGTATCCACCATTGGGCAACAAATGGATACCTTCATCTTTTATTGCCATGAAAACCAATAAGGTAACACCTTGGCACTTATGGGTAGGTGTTGCTACATGCATTTTAGCTCAGTGTGGGAGTCTTTTATTCTTCCTTCCACAATGTTGTTACTGGGTCTTGTGGGTGGGAGCTTTTATTCGTGTCCCTTGGCTGAACTTCTTTGTTTCTTTTAGGGTATTTCTCCAAGTCCTTGATCGAAGTAGTTACTGACATTGCTTTGGCAATCCTCAACCCATCTTGTTGAGTTGTCTTCTTCCTCCATACCAATGTTTGTGTAGTTTTAGCATTGGTTTTAGTTGGGAGTTGGCGCTGCATGCTTTTACTACCCTTTCCTTCATTACCGGAATAGCTTGTGTGACGGTGGCCACTAAGCGGGGTTTGGGTACCCACACTATCGTATTTCCTTGGTAGTATCCTTGCGCTCGAGTAAATTCTTTCGGACCCATTGCTTATGAAGGCCTTGTGGGTTGTTGGTATGTCTGGAGTACTGCCAACCTGTTTGTGAAGGCCACGTCTGATTATTGTCTCCTTTGTGAATCTTTTTTACTGTCTCCATATTATCCTTCTCCTCCTTTTGGGGTTGATTTTTAAGTTGAACCTTGGGTACCCATTTCTGTGTACCCTATGACTTTGGATATTGTTTGTGTAGGATTTGTGGGACTACGCTTGTTCTGTTTTATGAGTTGATGTTACCGTGCTCGGTGTCGTTCTCTCCTCAATCATGGTATGTTTCCCTTTGTTTGTTAGGCTCCATAAGGGTATGAACATGAAATTGTCGCCCTTGTTTAACAGCATTGCCCGCTTCTCCCATTGGATATTATATTTGCTCGCGTTAATCCAAGATCGTCCTAGGATCATTTCCTCCTCCATGGAACCTGCTGTGCTGCTGGCAGGCATGACAAACACTTTCCCAACCAAGGAATTATTTCTGATGGAAATGTTAACACTTAAAAATCCCTCAGCTTTCATAGTTATCAGGTGCACATTGCATACTTGTGCATCAGTGAGTTCAAGGTGTGGTCTACCTAAGGCTACCCATGTCTCATATGAGATCAGGTTATGTGTTAGATCATCGTAACACCACTCGAGCGTTACCACAAGAGGGGACGGCCTCTGGCTCACCACCCAGCCATAGAGGAAGAATGAGGATTGCCCCTCATCCCCCAGGCTATAGTGTGTGGCCTACCGTCCACACTAGCCTGGTCGCCCATGACTCCGCATGGGTGAGCCAGAGGCCGTCCCCTCTTGTGGTAACACCCGTAGTGGTGTTACGGTGATCTAACATTGGTATCAGAGCAACAGGTTAAGGGTCCGTGCGTGACCGGGGACCGGAGCCCACTCAATGGTTTTCAATCCTTGAATAAAATCTTATCCTTATCTCCACAATCAACTATGTGGAGGGAGGCGGCCATAGTTGGAAGGAAGAATCTCTCTCTCTCTCTCTCTCTCTCTCTCTCTCTCTCTCTCTCTCTCTCTCTCTCTCTCTCTCTCTCTCTCTCTCTCTCTCTCTCTCTCTCCGTCGAACACACCCAAGCGCTCCATTGCAGGTAAGCAATTAGCAATTTTATTTTATTTTTTGCTTTGGAGCTTGTCTGCGAAAAAAGCATTTTTCGTTTGGTGTAGAGAGAGAAGTCCGTTGTGTGAAGAGAGAGAGGCGGCTAGAGCTTTTCGTCTGGCGTACGAAGAGAGAGATGTCGGCTGTGAAGTGAACCAGCGGCCTGCCCAGTGGGAGGCCTGCCTTGTGCTATTGACGGCCAGCCCATAGGCGGCCAGCCAGGCCAGCGCCGAGCGGCGGCCAGCCCACAAGAGGCCAGCCAGGCCAACGCCGCCCGGCGAGACGGCCAGCCCATAGGCGGCCAGCCAGGCCAGCGCAGCCGACGGCGGCCAGCCAGTTATTTTATTTTTTTTATTTTATTTTTTTATTTTATTTTTTTTTTCAAAAAAAAACAAAAAACAAAAAACAAAAAACAAACGAACACCTCTCTCCCGGCAATGGAGGGATAATCCCAGAAGTAAAGGGATAATACAGGGTGTTTCAAGCACAGATTCCCACGGAGATTAATTTTTTATGAGTTGCAGGCACCTTTCTCTCGGATCGGAGCATCCTGGAGTAGCGACGCTTGTAGAGGCTCGCAACGCAACACAAATCGGTAGTCGACGACGACAGTCACGCAAGCGATCGTAAGGGGGGCGACTCTTCTCCCTCCACCACTGCTCATTTTATTAGCATTTTTTTTGTAATTTTCGAGTTCTTGCATTGTCTTTTGTGCAAGAATTAAAGATGTCTGCTAGGCGTAGTGTGTCTCCACCGCCTTCTACTTCTCTAGGGTTTTCAGGTCTCTTGTTCTCGGTCGCGGGTTTGACCCCGACCGAATTGTCAGGCCATATACGCCCGACCGTTGTCTGTTTCGAAGTGCGCTCGTCGATCACGCGTGATCCGCCACCAATGCCCTCCTCGTCTGTTGACCCCGCCTTAGGACCCAGCGAGCTCGCAGCGGCCGCAGTAGCCGATGACCCCTTTCTGGCTGATGAGCCAGATGACATGAACACCGACGTCGCCGAGGGGACCAAGGAGGACCTCTTGGAATATGACAACGAACGACGATTATGACCTATTGGACCCTGCCGACCTCCTGACAGAGACAGAACTCTCTAGTGGACTTTTTAAATATCTTAATGCAAAACTGAACAATATGGGTAAAGTCTAGGCTGACTTAGTCACGATGCTACAGAGCATCTCCACACGGTTAGATGCACTGACAGCTGCCTCGGCTAGTACTCCGACTCCTCGTGGTAGCCGAGCTCCTGCGGCATGTTGAGATATCGAGCTCTAGTGAGGCGGTGGACACTGATGACCCGCCTGGGGGATAGGCCCCGCACTTACACCACTGGCATGGTTGGTGAGATCTTGGGTGATATGCGGCCAGTGGGATGACAGGCTGTGTGACAGCCACTCTAGAGACTGGCATAGTTATAGCGCCAGCTCATTTAGTCGGGTTCACACTATAGAGAACCCGTGTATGTATTTGGTTGAGTACCTTTCATATTGTGTGTACTCTTATTCTTGTATATGGTGTGTTGAGTGTTGAGTAGAGAAGAAGAAGAAGATTTTCAGCCTCTCATCTTGTGTGTTCTCTATTAGGGTTTTGTGAGTGTGTGTGTGTGCTTGCAAGAGCTCAAGCTCTCTTCCCCCCTGCATCTTTTCATGGTATCAGAGCCTGGTTCGTGCTAAGGGCTGAGCTGCAAGCAAGAGAACCACAGGAAGCGGTACGAGGGTAAGAGCTGCAACTACTCTTCCCTATTGTGTTGGTGACTACACCCTTTGTCGGGAGCTCTACGGGAGGCACCGGCAAACGATCTCCGATTGAGGAGCTTTCTTCGCGGGAGTGAAGCTACAGGGCAACTATACAGTCCTACGGACTGTATGGACTGAATTTCCGGGACGAAAACGCGTTTCGGGCGCGTCTGGACCTCCGTTTTTCAGAAAGCAGGCGATTTCGAGCACTGCGGGTAAGTCATCGATTCTCTGCAGAACTCTGTTTTAAGAACTGCAGGAAGACAGATTGACTGGCAGACACTGTGGGTGCTGCAAAGAGGTCTACAGTTGCCATTGGGTGTATGTATGTGCATTGAGGTCACTGGTTGTGACATTTGAGTGGATTGCAGTACCGCTGTGCAGAAAATACAGCAGTTGTGCAGGAAAAACCAGAGTGCAGTTTCTGGTGATATTCTGTGTTTGGCAAGATGTCTAATGATGGCATAACACAGATTGTGGCTGAGAAGCTGGATAAGAATAACTTCCATGCTTGGAGGTTCAGGTTGACGAATTTCCTGATGGGAAAAGGCTATTGGGACTACATAGAAGGTGAGCATGAAGAGGCACCGGAGATACCGGATATAAATCCGACTGCTGCAGATGTGAAAGAGTTTAAAGACTGGAACCAAGGAGCCAGGAAGGTTATGTATTGGCTTTCCATTAGTATACAAGACACCATGATTGGGCACATTCAAGATGCCAAGTCCCCCAAGGAGGCGTGGGACACCTTGGTAAAGCTGTATGAAACAAATACCAAGGCACGTAAGATACAGTTGAAGAATGAACTTCATACTGTGGAGAAAAAGAGCATGTCTGTGAATGACTATGCGTTGAAGATAAAGGGTATTGTGGAATCCCTTGCATCTATTGGTGTGTCAGTAGATGATGATGACAAGGTGGAAGTCTGTCTATGTGGTCTCGGGCCACAATACAAGGCGTTCAAGACGTCTATTCAGACTCGGGAAAACATTCCCAACTTTACAGATTTGGTGTCTATGCTGATTATCGAAGAGAAGAGCTTGGGTGAAGACCAACAGACTTCACAAAGCAAAAACAGTTCAGAGCAACAGGCCTTCTACACGAGTTCAGGAAGAGGACGAGGTAGAGGAGGCCGTGGACGCGGTCAAGGAGGTGGCCGAACAGGTAATCAGAATTATGGCCAGCAGCAGCAGCAGCAGCAACAACAACAGTCCCAGAATCAACAACAACAACAACACGCAGGTGGAAGAGGCAGATTCAGAGGCAGGGGGAGTCAAAGAGGCCGTGGAAATTGGCAAAGGCAATATAATGATGCACGTGAATGCTACTATTGTGGTAAGCCAGGACATGTGCAGTCAGAATGTTATAAGAAGCAGGCTGACATGCAAAATGGGAAAGTGCAGCAAAACAACTATGCATCCTCAAGCAGAAATAATGAGGACAATGAAAGGTTGTTTGTTATGCAGCATGTCGTGAATGCCATGTCTGAAAATGTTGATGCAGCACAAAAAGATAATGTATGGTATGTGGATTCAGGCGCTTCGAACCACATGACGAGTCATGGAGAGTGGTTCAAGGAGATGAAAAACCCGGAAAGACCAGGTTTTGTGGAAACAGGGGATGACACTGCTCATCCAATTGCCGACGTTGGAGATGTGCCATTATCTATGCAGGATGGCAAAGTGAAGTACCTTGCAGATGTACTTCATGTACCGAACATAACAAAGAATCTGGTTTCAGTTGGCCAGATGATTGAGCAGGGGTTGCAGGTTCGGTTTAACCCTGATGGGTGTTATGTTGAAGATTTCAAAGACAAGTGCAGGTTGGTTGCAAAAGGCAACAGAGTGGGCAGAATGTTTACGTTGGATGTAGACATGCCTGAAATGAGTGCTGCGATGTTTGCAAATGGTTCAGGAGTTGTTGCAGACACAGACATATGGCATAAAAGAATTGGACATGTAAATGTGCAGAGATTGAAGTCTATGCAGACAAAAGGAATTGTGACAGGGCTGCCAAAATTTAAAGTGGAAGGTATGCAGAAAATATGTGAAGCATGCCAATTTGGGAAGCAAACAAAGCATGTGTTTCCACGTAACAGATATGTGAGCAGAAATGCACTAGATGTTGTGCATTCAGATGTATGGGGTCCTACGAAGACCGTGTCTATGGGAGGCTGCAGGTACTATGTCACTTTCATTGATGACCACACAAGGAAAGTGTGGGTATATTTCATGAAGGAGAAGAGTGAGGTTTTCACTCACTTTCAGAATTTCAGAGTTTTGGTTGAAAAGCAAACAGGAAAATATGTCAAGTGCCTAAGGTCAGATGGAGGGGGAGAATACTTCTCCAATGAGTTCTCTGAATTTTTGAAGAAGAATGGAATTCGGAGACAGTATACATGCAGATACACTCCGCAGCAAAATGGAGTTGCTGAGCGGAAAAACAGGCACATTGCTGAGATTGCGCGGGCATTAATGGAAGAGAAAAATATGCCGCATTGCTATTGGGCTGAGGCTGTTTCTACAGCAGTATACATCATGAACAGGACTCCAACTGCAGCCATACATGATGTAACTCCAGAGGAGAGGTTTACTGGCAGAAAACCAGATTTATCTCATCTGAAAGTTTTTGGATGCATTGCATATGTGCATGTGCCAGATGAGCTGAGAACCAAGCTGGATCCGAAAGCTGAAAAATGTGTGTTTATTGGATATTCCCTTGAGCAAAAGGGATACAGGTGTTATAACCCTGCTACACGTGAGTTGAGGGTAAGCAGGGATGTTGTCTTTGATGAGATGAGCAGCTGGTATGCTGCTGAAAAAGAAGCTGTTGGGGCTGATTTGAGTGGAAGTGTGGTTGCACAGAATGCAGGTCAGCAATCACAGTCTTTGAGTGGACCAGGAGAGTCCTCATCTAGTGGGTCTGTTGATAGACCATGGAGTGGCAGGCTGCGTCATAATACCAGCCCTGCAAATGTGATTAGTACATCACGTAAAGGAAAAGAGAAAGTGGTTGAGCCCCTTGGTATGCCTGACATTTCTGCAGGGCATTCTCATGTTGATGGAGAGTCCAGTGGCTCAGATATGAGCCTTGATGAGGAGCTTGGGATCCCAGCTATGAGAACACCTGGTGTAAAGAAGGCTATGGAAGCCATGAATGAAAAGCTGCGAAGATCAGGGAGAGTGAAGAACCCTGTGCAGAGATTTACATATGATGGTTATGTGGCACATCACTATGCATATATGGCAAAGGTTGTGCAGGTTGTTGAGCCCACATGCATTGATGAGGCTGTTGGAAATGTGCATTGGGAGAAAGCTATGAATGAGGAGATGGATGCACTATATGGAAATGAAACTTGGGATTTAGTGCAATTACCTGAAGGCAAGAAAGCCATTGGATGCAAGTGGGTGTACAAAGTCAAACATAACAGTGATGGAAGCATAAACAGGTACAAGGCTAGATTGGTAGCCAAAGGATATGCGTAGACATATGGGATTGATTATGAAGAAACTTTCAGCCCAGTTGCCAAGATGGCAACGGTGAGAGTTGTGATAGCAGTGGCTGCGTCAAAGCAATGGCCTTTACATCAGATGGATGTAAAGAATGCATTCTTGCATGGGGATTTGCAAGAAGAGGTGTATATGTTGCAGCCACCTGGTTATGAGGATGTGGGTCACCCCGAGCATGTTTGCAGGTTGAAGAAAGCCTTGTATGGTTTAAAGCAAGCACCAAGAGCATGGTCTGACAAGATTTCTGAATATCTTGTCACTATTGGCTTTCATGTAGCCAATGCAGATTTCTCATTGTACGTGAGACATGGTGATAGAGGAGTTGTGCTTGTTGTCATCTATGTAGATGACTTGATCATTACGGGGGACCATGATGCAGAGATCTTTGATGTAAAGATTCTGCTAAGACAGAAGTTTGAGATGAAGGATCTGGGGGAGCTCAGATATTTCTTGGGCATTGAGGTGATTAAGTCACCACATGGTATTGGATTACTGCTGCAGAGACAGTATGGCTTGGACATGTTGTCCAAGTATGGTATGACAGGCTGTAAGCCTATTTCTGTGCCATTGGATCAGAATGGCAAGTTGAGTGCAGATTCAGGAGAGATCTTGGAGGATCCTACTATGTACAGGAGTATAGTAGGAAGTTTGATCTACATGACGATCACCAGACCAGATTTGAGCTATGCTGTTGGGTTGGTGAGTCAGTTTATGCAGGTTCCACGGAAACCGCATTTGGATGCAGTGAGACGCATACTGAGGTATGTGAGGTCTACTTTGCATTGTGGACTATTCTATGAGACTGGGACAGAGATATGTGTACATGGGTACACAGATGCTGATTGGGCTGGTAGTATCTCAGATAGAAGATCTACCAGTGGATTCATGTTTTCTTTGGGGAGTGCTGCTGTGACTTGGAGCAGCAAGAAGCAACCTACGGTTGCTCTATCGAGTACAGAGGCCGAGTACAGAGGAGCTGCTATGGCAGCATGTGAGGTAGCTTGGTTGAGAAAGCTACTTGCAGATTTGGGTCTATCAGTGGATAGACAAGTTGTCATTTTCTGTGACAACATTAGTAGTATACAGTTGGCCAGGAACCCAGTCTTTCATGCTCGTACGAAGCACATAGAGGTCCACTACCACTTCGTCAGAGAGAAGGTCTTGGCAGGAGACCTTGACCTTGTTTATGTCAGCACAGAGGATCAGGTAGCTGACATCTTCACCAAAGCATTGGGTACAGAGAAGCTCCGTAGATTCAGGGCTTCGCTTGGTGTACATGAGATGGAGTCGAGCTCGAGGGGGAGTGTTGAGATATCGAGCTCTAGTGAGGCGGTGGACACTGATGACCCGCCTGGGGGATAGGCCCCGCACTTACACCACTGGCATGGTTGGTGAGATCTTGGGTGATATGCGGCCAGTGGGATGACAGGCTGTGTGACAGCCACTCTAGAGACTGGCATAGTTATAGCGCCAGCTCATTTAGTCGGGTTCACACTATAGAGAACCCGTGTATGTATTTGGTTGAGTACCTTTCATATTGTGTGTACTCTTATTCTTGTATATGGTGTGTTGAGTGTTGAGTAGAGAAGAAGAAGAAGATTTTCAGCCTCTCATCTTGTGTGTTCTCTATTAGGGTTTTGTGAGTGTGTGTGTGTGCTTGCAAGAGCTCAAGCTCTCTTCCCCCCTGCATCTTTTCACGGCACGGGTGAGTGTAGCCTCGCCAGTGGTTGCAGGAGTACAGGCCAATGCGCTTGCGGGGCCGTCCGTAGAGAGAGCTTCGTCGTTATTAAAAGACTTAAAGCCGCCTAGTTTTGGTGGCGAGGAGAAGGAGAGAAACAAGGACTCAATCATGTTTCTAGCGAAGTGGTCAGATTTGCACGTGCTGCGACAGCAGCCTAGCCGGACACAGCCCGTAGAGGCTAGCCTCTCATTAACCGCCCGCAAAGCATACAAGTGGTGGATGAGTTTGACAACTCGTCCTACCACTTGGACGGAGTTTGAAACGATGTTTCGAAAAGAGTTTTTGCTTATTAATGAGGCGGAGAGAAGCTGGGAGTTATGGGACAAGTGCTCGATGGAGAACAAATCCTTGACTCAATACATCTCAAACTATAGGGAGATAGTACTCAAGCTAAAGGGGATCGATGCATTCCAGACATTGCGAGGCTTTAAAAGAGGCCTCAAAGATGATTACCTTGAGTACGTAGAGCCCTTACAGCCTAAAGACTTAGCAGAGGCAATTAAGTATGCGCAGATATTTGATGACATCAAGCGTCGTAGTGCGCGTGGTGGTTCGAGCAGGGCCGAGGGTAGTGAGAAGAGAAGGTCAGGCCTTAAAAGAAAAGGGTTCCGGAGTGATAATTAGGGGGATAGGATGGACCAGGAAGAACAGGGTGGTCATTGGTGGATACGATATAGGGCACACGAAGGCTGAGTGTCCAAAGCATGAGTGGCAACGAGCCCAAAAAAGACGGTAAATCCTCTAGGCAGTTGCATACAGTGCAGAGACTCCCTCTCAGTTCCGCAGCGTTCAAAGAGGTGACAGTGTGTCATTGTGATGAGCATCATGCTTGTTCGCTGACACCAGCAATGTGGCAGTCTACTGTAGGTCCGCATGACATGGTACGCATGTATGGCACCATAGGTGGCCATAGAGTCACAGTTTTTATCGATGATGGAGCTAGCCACAACTTCTTGAACTACTCGTTAGTCAAGAAGTTAGGGTTGACTGAGACCCAGAGCGATCATGAGTATACTATTGGCCTAGCCAACGGGTATGACAAAACGATATGGAATACCGTAGTATTGGGGATCCCATTATCTATGTAGGACTACGAGGCTCCGCTTGACTTTCAGGTCATGCACTTAGCCAGAGCAAATGTATATCTAGGCAGGGAGTGGCTGTATGGCTTGGGCCATAGTCTAGCTCAGAATTACCTACATAATATGCTACGTTTTGAGCATGGAGATAGTCATTACCCTGCAGGGCGATCGTACTGTCCCCGCCACACCAGTTATTTCCTCCATGGAGCTGTGCACAGCGGTCCGCAGAGACCAAATAGCAGAGGTATATGCTTGTTACCCTCTTTTAAATTATGTTTCTGTAGATGAAACTGTAGATGATATTTGCGTAGACAAACAAGGAAAACAAAATAGCCTGGGACGAGACCCACTGTTTGAAAACCCTGTTTGGCATGCATGCGATTCCAACAAGAAAAAATCCAAGGTGAAAGAGACATTAAAGAAAAAGTACATAGATACTTTAATGAATTTATTAGAGGAATTTCAAGATGTTTTTCCTGATGATTTGCCAGATGGCTTACCACCATCTAGAGAAGTAGACCATGGCATCGAAGTTATGCCAGGATCAAAACCTATAAGCAAACCTGCTTATAGATTAAGCCACTCCGAGGCACAGGAGGTGGAAAAACAATTGACGGAATATTTGAACAAAGGCGTCATTCGGCCTAGTTCAAGTCCGTGGGCATCGCCTATTCTTTTGGTAAAGAAGAAAGACAGATCTATGTGGATGTGCATAGACTATAGGGCTCTTAATCAGATAACGATTAAGAACAAGTATCCGATGCCACGTATGGATGAGTTGTTTGATCAACTCTATGGATCGAGATACTTTACAAAAGTAGACCTGAGATTAAGGTATCATCAGGTTAGAATTAAAGCAAAAGATGTTGCGAAGACAACATTTAGGACCCGTTTCGGGCATTTTGAGTTTTTGGTTATGCCATTTGGGCTAACCAATGCTCCAGTGACGTTTATGACGCTGATGGACAGCATTTTACGTCCATATCTAGGAAAATTCGTAGTAGTTTTCCTAGATGATATTCTTGTGTACAGTAAGACACAAAAAGAACACATAGAGCATTTGTGTCTAGTGTTCGAGTTGTTGCGAGAGCACAAACTATTTGCAAAGAAGAGCAAATGTGAATTTTTTGAAATAGAAATCCACTACCTTGGCCATATTATATCCACCGATGGTACGCGGATGGAGCCAGAAAAAGTAGAGGCTATTCTTAAATGGCCAGCGCCGAAGAATCTCGAGGAACTGTAGATTTTTCGTGGTATGTCGGGGTTTTACCGACAGTATGTGAAGGACTACACGAAGATCCCAATCCCGTTTGACTGACCAATTACGGTGAAAAACTAAAAACATTAGTTGGGGGGGAAGCCCAACAAAAGAGCTTTGATAAGCTCAAGGTGACCGTAGCAGCTGCACCTGTTTTGACTATTGTCGATCCAAATGAGCCGTTTGTCTTGGAAACAGACGCTAGTAATGAGGCCATTGGGACCGTACTTATGCAAAGGGGACGCCCAATTGCATTTGAGAGTAAAAAGTTAGATCGTGCGCATCATAACTACTCAGCTTACGAGAGAGAGTTACTAGCGATAGTTCATGCACTGAATAAGTGGAGACACTATTTATATGGTGCTTCTTTTGAGGTCCGGACGGACCATGAAAGTCTGAAATGGCTTTCAAGTCAAAGTGAACTGAAGGGTAGAAAAGTTCGGTGGGCGGAGATTCTACAGGAGTTTGAGCTTCAGATACGTTACCAGAAAGGTAAGTATAACGTGGTGGTAGATGCACTTAGTCGCATGCCATAGATTAATGAACTTAGTTTCACAGTATTCAAGAATGATTTCTTGGAGTCACTACGTGGTTTATGTGAGCACGATCCATCTTTTATAGAGGTCTGGCACGCTGTACGCGTATGCACTTCTTCACAGACGCGACTACCTCCCTCGTTTGGCACGGATTACTAGTCCAGAGAGACTGGCCGAAGGTGCAACGGGAAGGAAAGTGAGAGTTAGTCCGGAGAGACTAGCCGTATCTTCTGGGTATAGTTTGGAGCCGGAGAGCTCTGACGTAGGCCCTTCACCTTTGACTGGCCTCAAAGAGGAGTGATAAACTTCGTTGGGGGGAGAAATATGCTAATTACTCTATTGACGACGGGTACTTAGTCTACAAGGGTAGAGTATGTGTACCAACTATTGGTGACTTCCGGGCCCAAATTCTTAAAGAAAGTCATGATAGTCCAAGTGCGGGTCATCCCGGGATTCAGAAGACCTATGCACTAGTAAAAAGATAGTTTTATTGGCCTAGTTTGTTTAAGGACGTCCAGACTTATGTGCTGAAATGGAGTAAGTGCCAGGTCAATAAACACGAACGTCTTAAGGTTGGAGGACTACTCCATCCGCTGTGGAGATTCCTCAAGGGAAATGGGAAAGCATTTCCATGGATTTCATTATCGGTTTTCCCAAGACGAGTCGAGGGAATGACTCGGTGTGGGTGGTAGTGGACAGGTTAACTAAAATGGCAAAGTTTATCGCCACGAAGAAAACTATTAAAACGCCAGAGTTGGCAAAACTCTTTATTGAACATCTCTACAAGCTATATGGCCTGCCCGCAGATATAGTGTCAAATAGAGATAGAAAGTTCAACAATCATTTTTGGAGGGAAGTCTTCAAAAAGTTGGATACTACTCTGAGTATGAGTACGGCAGATCATTCGGAGTCTGATGGTCGAACTGAAAGAGTTAACCAAATTCTAGAGGATATGTTGCGTTCTTATGTTAGTAAGAAGCAATCTAATTGGGAAGAGTACTTACCCTTATTGGAGTTTGCCTATAACAGCTCCAAACACTCAACGATTAGATTTACACCAAACTTGCCAGGAAAGATCTACCCTCGCCAAACGTCCCTCAGCGATGGCGACGAGCTATGCCTTAATCTCCTATGTGCGACATCTCAAAACCTGGTTGGGATAGAGATTCCCCTGGTCTCATTCCATGGCAGAAAGAGTCCTCGGCGTAAAGTTAAGATTAGAAGAAGTAGAGCGAAAGAAATATACTTGTTCATGTTAATGTATAGATTCTAGCCGAGATCTCCAATGCTTGTAGGCCTAGAAAAGGAGAAGATTCCATCTATCAAGGATTTCCTTGAAGATATGAACGATATGCTCAGAGCCGCACATGAGAGAATTCGTAACGCTCAGGATCGCACTAAAACTTATGCGGATAAAGGACGTAGAAAGGTGACCTTTGCAGAAGGTGACTTTGTATTCCTTAAGGTTCCTGCGCAGTTAGAAACCATGAAAACGGGAAAGTATGATAAACTTTCTCCGAGATATTGTGGTCCTTTTTAAATCCTTTTAAGAAGATTGGGGACGTAGCATATAAACATGAGTTACCGAAGAGTTCTCAAGTCCATCATGTCTTCCATGTCAGTAAACTGAAGAAATCAGTTCACAGGTTAGAGAACACAGTTTCTCCAGAGATTTTGGTGGACTTGATAGAGCCACCAAAGATACCACATGAACCTGAAAAGATTCTAGAGTATCGTGACAGACAAACCCGACATAAAGTGTACCAAGAGGTACTTGTTAAATGGACAGACAGGGATGAGGAGGTAGTTACTTGGGAACGCCGTAGTGCAATTTTCAAGAGGTTTCCCCAATTTGTTTTCGAGGACGAAAACTCTTCTTTTAAGGGGGAGGTAATGTCACATAGGCTGTAACGCCTATGACCGACGGTGGCAGACCGGATGGCCAGACGGGGCTTTAGCATCAACGCCTCGGTCGGAGTGCCGAGGACGTGGCCATCCGGGGTTCAGTGAGAGAGGACGTCCATGCGGAATCATGGGCAGCCATGCTAGTGTGGACGGCAGGCCACACACTATATAGCCTGGGGGATGAGGGGCAATCCTCATTCTTCCTCTATGGTTGGGTGGTGAGCCAGAGGCCGTCCCCTCTTGTGGTAACGCCCGTAGTGGTGTTACGGTGATCTAACATTATGACTTGATCTCGTATCTATTAGTGCAATGCTCATTGCATGGCCTTTGGTTGTGGTGAGTTCCACCTTGAGTCGTGCCCAGCTCAATGTTCAGTTCCTCTGCGTCTGAGAGAGTCAAGGAGGCCATGTTGACGTGTAACATTATCTTCTAGAGTAATTGTTTAACTTTGGTCTCCCTTGCCTTAGCCTCTTCTTGAGCTTGCTCGATTTTTTCCTTTTACGAGAGCTTTTTTTTTTTTTAAGAGATGTTCATGCAAGAGCATCTCTTGGGTTAGTGGTCCAAAATATTTTTTGAGTTTGCTTCCATTGACGTAACCCTCCATTTGTACACCGTCAATTGTCTCAATTCTAACCGATCCCTGAGGTGTAATCTCAGACACTCAGAAGGGTCCCAGGCCTCTGTATTTGAGTTTCTTTTTTCTGGTGCTTCCTACACCATATATGAGGACAAGGTCTCCCGTTTCCAATTATTTTTGTTTCAATTTTTTTGTCAAACCAATGCTTCCTGCATAGTTTCTCGACCATGAGTCCATGTGATGCTATTAGCGTGGTCTCATCAAGCTTCTCTAAATCGATTAGTCTTTCAGCTAATGCATTCTCTGTTAGACGTCCATGTGATGCTATTAGCGTGGTCTCATCAAGCTTCTCTAAATCGATTAGTCTTTCAGCTAATGCATTCTCTGTTAGACGTTCTTGCACTGCGATCCTTAAGCTCGAAACTAGGTATTCCATAGCATTACTGCCTCAACACCATAAGCTAAACGGAAGGGAGTTTATCCCGACTACCTTATATGATGTTCGGTATGCCCATAAGGCCGCTGTCAGCTTATGTTCCCAGTCCGCTTGACTTGCTTCCAAGGTTTTTGTCAAGATAGTATACAAAATTTTATTTGTACTCTTTACTTGACCATTAGCCTATGGATAATAAGGTGATGATTTCTGATGGACCACTAAGAATCCAACAAGTAAATGATTAATCACTTCATTGATAAAATGTGAGCCGTGATCACTAACTAATTCTAATAGGTAGCCGAATCTCGAGATAATTTGCTCATATAAGAATTTTGCTATTGTTCGTGCATCATCTCGCTTCGAGGCTCTGGCTTCTACCCATTTGGTGAAATAGTTTGTGGTGGTCACGATTACATATCAGGCTTGTGAGATGGATGTGCCACTGGACTAATAGGTCCAACAAAATCTACTCCCCATTTTTTGAAGGGTTGTCTTATAATAATAGGGGTGAACGGCATCTTGTCCCTTTGTCATGGGATAGCAAAACGCTAACATTCTTCGCACCTTTTGACAAATTCTATGGTGTCTTCGAACAACATGGGCAACCATAATCCTGCTTAAAGTACCTTTCGAGCCGTGATTTTCCTAGCAAAATGCCCTCGTGCTATCCTTGAATGAGCTTCATCTAATATCATGAGATGAACTCATATTCTCGCACACATCTTCTTCGGACATTATCTTTACCCAGCTTATATAGTTCTCTCGCAATTAATTGATAAGGTGCAGCAAGCTTGATAAGCCGCCACATTTTATCTTTGTTTAAGGGTGTTTTCGGTGGAAAACCATAAGCTAGATAATCAAATATCTCCTCGCTCCATTCGGGTACCATGTTAAGTTTGAACAAGAAAGCATCAGGGAGATCATCTTCAACACCAGTTGGAATTCTTGACATATGATCAACTAACACATGCTGTGCCCCTTTTCTTATCGTAAACTGTAAAGTCAAATTTCAATATTAATAGCAACCATTGTGTGATTCTTCCCATGGTCCAAGGTTTATTCACCAAGTACAATAAGGTTTGATGGTCCACGAAGAATACGAATTTGTTGGCCAATAGGTAGTGTCGATACTTCTTGTTGATAGCATAAACCATGGCCAATAGGTAGTGTCGATACTTCTTGATAGCGTAAACCATGGTCAATCCTTCTCTCTCTGTGTGGTGGTGTAGTTCACCTCTGCATCATTTAATTGATGACTAGAGAAGCAGACTGGATAGTCCAATTTGAACTCACCGGGCTGGGCTAGTACGCATCCAATAGCAAAATTTGATGCATCAATATACACATGAAATATGAGGTCCCAATTGGGGGATCGTAGAATTGGCGTGCTAGCCAATGCCTGCTTCAGTTGATCATATGCTTCCTGGCATTCCTCAGTCCATTCAAAGACAATGAGTAGCTTGTACAATGGCCTGACGATTTCAACATAGAAAATTATGAAGCGACGGTAATACCCAACGTGGCCCATAAATCTTTGCACACCTTTGTAGTTAGTGGCGGTGGCAGCTCCAATATCAACTTGACTTTACTATCATCCGTGGTGGATATACCATTATTTGAGACAATGTGTCCCAATATCACACCATGTTTAACCTAAAATTGGCACTTTAAAGGATTTAGGGATGTACGATATAATCGACATCACTTGCTCATCTCACCCCAATCCTTGGAAAACTCATCGTGTACCTTAGTGGCCTCAAGGTATCTCAGCCCACTGGGCGTCCGTGGGTTTTCTTCATAATAGGGCATTTCGTCGAGCAATATATCGTTTCTTTTTTTGCCATCTTCTGAGGCGTTAAGTGTTGGTACGGCCTTGTGTTACAGTCCCTTCTATGCTAGAGGTCTCCTCTTCTAATTCTTCATCAATGGTTTGCCAATTAACCATATAGACAGAGGTCGTAGGGGGACATTTCTAGATTCCACATACTGGGTCCCCCTAGGTTGCATCACATCTATGGTAGCTAGCACATGCATCCAGTTTTCACTGAAGTCCGAAGGAGGAAGTGATGCATACATTTTCGTTTCCTCTTCTTCCTTGGAATTTTCCACAGTGGTTTGGCATATTTGTACAGATGCGGTCCGCTCCGTTGTGACGACCGAATCATTTACCAAACAATTGCCCTTCCATGGGGTGTGCTTTCCATATTCTCAGATCTATCTTTTAAATTTGCGAATGCCTACGCACATACATGTGATCTAATGCTCAATCATGCACCAATTTGGATTCCCTCGCGAAGGGTCTACCCAATATTATATCATATGAGTCAGGTTGGCGTAGGAAGTCCATTACCACAAATGTATGATTCCCTCACGAAGGGTCTACCCAAAATTATATCATATGAGTCAGGTTGGTGTAGGAAGTCCATTACCACAAATGTATGATGGTAGTGAAACGCAAACAGTTTGAGTTTCACATTCTCCAGAAGTCCAATGGGCCTTGAAGATGTTCCGTCAGCCATTTTAAAATGATAGATTTACCCTTTTTAGATCGATTTTTTCCCAGTTCTCCCAGCAACGTTGTGATGATGCTAACCCCCACCCCACCATCTAGGATAGCCAATGCCTAATACCTGCCATGATGAATCAGCAGCATTGTAGAATTTGTGTCATCGCTTTCATAATAACGTCCCAGTTGATTAACTAGTATCTTAACGACTCGGGTTTTCCTTGTATGTCTTAGGGTTCTTTCTGCCAAAGGTGGTAGAATCTCCTCTATAGTATCGGTTGGCTTTAGTCCGCCTTCTACCCAATCCTTTATGTCTGTCCATAGGGTTGGTGAACTGCATAACAGTTTTCCCAATGGCATTTGTACAGGCGTAGACAATACAGCCGCGAGACTTCCTATGTCTCTGGGTTCTCTGGTGATTGAGGGTTCTCCCCATGTGTGTATCTCATATTCATCTATAGGGAAGGAATGGATGGACTCACCCAATGCATTTCCTCAAACATTCTAGACATTGTGTTTACTTCAGAATCCTCTTTTGTTTCTTCTGGAATTGGAGTAGGTACGTTCAATTCCCTTTCCCTTGTTGGCTCATTTCGTGGGGATACAATGTATACTTTACCCGATTAGCCCTTAGCTTGGCTTCATGAAGCCGTTGACATTCTTCTACTAAGGCTGTGGCGTCTTTTCAAGCTTTCTTATCTCCTCATCAACATTGGGGTACTCACCGACTCCTTTAGGAGTTGATGGTCACTCCCTTTGCTCCTCTAGGTCCGGCTCTTTGTGGTTGATCCCTTGATCCCCTTCTTCTCTCGATTGGGTGGATCTTGTGTCAATCGTATCTTCTTCAAATCCATCTTGGATTGTGACCCTTGTGTCACCCTTACCCACTTTTTTCACTCTTCTGCTATGCGGCGACCAATTTTGGAAATAGTCGCATTTGCTCAGTTCTTCCCCTTGTCTCCCAATTGGGCTTGGGCTCGTGGCAAGGCATTGGTGTGATATTTCTAGGTTGCACACTAATGGTTTGGATGGTGGCATGATTAGAAGTGGAAGCCGAACCACTTGCACGATATGGACAATCCTTGATCAAATGATCAATACCACATTTAGTACAAGTAAGTACTGGCATATCATTGGGTGAAGCAGTCACTTATTGGGGGTTCGTGTGTATGAATGAAGCAGTCACTTATTGGGGTTCGTGTGTATGAACCACATTCTTGTTTGGACACTCAGCGATTCGATGCGACCCTCCACAACCAAAACATTATAGCGGTCCTCTCCTCATGTTCGAGTTCATGTTCTTGCCCTTCCATTGTACCACGGTTTGAAACATAGATACTGGCTTGTTCATCTGTAGGACATAGAATTCTGGTGTGACCTCCGTAGCTTCTTCATAGTACTCTCCACTAAGTTCTACTTCACGCACCATATCAATATCTTCAAATGGCTCTTCAATAAATACTTGGTTGATTTTAGCCTATGGTGGTTGTGGTGGTAGAACAGGTGGTGGTAGAGGTGAAGTGTCCTGTACCCGGAACATTCCCCTAGGTAAATAGGAAGAGTTGGGTTGTCCTACAACTGCAGTGATTTGTCTTGGTAGTGCTGGTAAAGCCAATGGAGCTCTAGGTGCTGGCAGCTGTGCAACAATTTGAAACCTTGGATATCTGCACATTGAAGTGTCATGATTCCCTAATTTTACATAGTGTGCACAATAGAGTAATGGCCTTGCTCTTAATTGTGGACATTCGGTGGTAGTGTGATTCAATCTGCACATAGAGCACCACACCAATTCCCTGCGGGGGTAAAGATGGTTATGCCCATGCCCAAATGTTTCTCTTCCCTCCTTTATCTTCAATTTCTCTAGTATTACGTTACTGAGCTCATCTACAGTCATGTTTTCGACTTACTTGCTCCGAGTTCCAATCTCTTGGTGACTCGAAACACACGAGGTCATTGTTGTTGAAGATATTCTGACATCTTTTGGTTGCAACAATTTCAGCATATTATCTTCATATTCAATTGCGAGTTTGCAACATGCATCTAGAGTGGCTGGTCGGGCTAGTACAAGATAATCATGCATCTTGTGGTCTCTAACCCCTCTCCGAAAGTAAGGCAATAACTGATCGTTAGTTAACCCCTACCGTAGTTTGCACCTTGAATTTAAGTGCTTAAGTCGAGACACATAATCTCTCATTAACTCCATTTCCTTTTGTTTGATATTGTGCAGCTGTGCCATAGGGCTCCATCTGTCACCACTTTTGGCAAAGCTGGGCACAAACACATTCTTGAGTCGTGTAAAGTTAACCTTAACCTCAGGTTTGAGGGTTCGAAACCACTTATGTGCTTTCCCTCTTTAAGGGTCAGTGAGAAAGCATGAATCATTGTCACATCACTGATAGGCTCGCAAGTTTTGCATGTGGATTCAAAAATCTCTACATGTTGGATAGGATCTTTGTTTCCAAGAGAATTTTCGGACGAGTTTGGAAATGATGTGTGGCTTCATCTGGGAGGGTCGGGATTCTAGAGCAGTTCTAGTTCCCTGACCATTCCTTGGCCTATCTTTGCAGCCATATTCAACAGATCCGTCCTTGGCTGCATTAAGGTCAATGGTTGGATCCACCCTTGGTCTGTGAGGAATTGCTCCCTCCATATCTAGACCTCGTCCTCTTCCTATATTGGCTCTTCTAGGTATCTCCGGTTCATTGGATGGTTCTGCCACTGCACCTTGGAGTGGCTCATCATGAGCTGCCTCTGCGCCTTTGCTAAATTAAGAGTTTCATGTCCTGTAGGAATGTAGGATGATTGATCATCTGCTCAATGTCTTTTTTGGTGTACAGACGGTCCTCCACTTCATCCACTACTCTTGCTAGATTATCCTCTTCTTCTAGGGTTACAAACCCTTCCTCAACTCTGGGCTCTTCATGTATGGGTTCTAAATTTGGATTTTCTCCCTCACTTTTTCCCATGATTATCTCCGGCTCCTTTCCTCGTGATTAGAGTAGGTTTAAACCTTTCATCTCCTTTTGTTCAGCTCTCTCCCTTCGAGTATCGAGCTCTTGTTTCCTTAAGCTCAACTCTCGTAGTTGTCATTCCACCTCGATCCTTTTTAGATCTAACTCTACTTCTTCCTGAGGTGGGGAAGAATACCTGACCCGTCCTGGTCGCACTTTCCATGTCCCGTCTCATTCGGGGGGTGCCGGTGTTTGACAGCCTTGAATTTGACATTTGGATGGGCACTTCTTGCCTTGGACCAAGTCCAGCGGTAGTTGACGGACCCATGCCCACAAATTGCGTTTCTTTATCATGACTAGTTTGGAGACCAAAAAATCGCTAGGCGATATCAATGATACCAGTGGTGGATCTGGTTGGGGAGGGTGGTTTCTCCTCTTCCCCAAACCCAGAGTACCTCAGCCCTTCTTCCATGGACTCTTCACTACGGTGGTCAAGTTCCTTAAGACCCTCAAGTGAGTGCTTACTAAGTGACCTCAACCCACACTTTTTTTATAGGAAGATCCTGGGTGATTTGATGCACTATCATCAAGTGTAAGATCATCTCTGATGAGCTTTCTAGATCTTAAGTGCATTTATGTATGATTTGATAAGCTACTTTGATGTCCCAATATTAAGTTTTGATTAGATTCTGTCGATCTATTTCTGAGACTATGAGATTGCAAAAAACAGTTCATGGTGTGACGTATCAAAAAACAATTCACGTCCTGAATGATTTTCTGCACTTTCACGTGTTTAAAAATTTTTGTTCTTGGAATCAGAACTCCTTGTTACCTTGTTATGGGTGTTAATCTTTTCAAGACTTCCTTAGCCTTAACCTGACTATACCAAGCTCATGAGTTGGATTTGATTAAGGCGTGAGATTGCAAGAAAAAGTTCACGTCGTAAAAAATAATGGGTTCACGTCGTGAACAAAAAATGATTCACACCATGAAAAGTTCTGAAATAGTTCACGTCATGAATGATTTTCTGCACTTTCACGATTCTTAATTTTGTTAGACCTCGTGGCATTAGAGGTGTCAGGATAAGGTTACCTATTTTTGGCAAAGTAATCCCGTGAATTACAGCGTTAATCGTGGCACTGATGTCGGGAGCGGTTTACGATGTAAACATTTTCCTACAGTTTCATGTGGAAACTTCTTGCATCGACTATTATGATTCTAGGTGCAAAATACTTATCCAGTAGTTCCCAAAATGATTATGCTACATCTAAGGAGTGGAATACAAGTTCAAGGCACAATTAATGGCTCCTTATTTTTTAGATTTTTGTGAAATTTTGAAAAAAAAAAAAGAAAAACAGAACACCAACCTGCTCATTCATGTTGATGCTTCCAATGATACAAATATCAAAATTAACTAGAAAAAATAGTGAAGCTCTATTCTAAGACCACTCCACCACACATATACACAACAAACACAACCAATTTTACACGATTTTTTACTTCCACAGAAATCTTGTCCATTCATTTTCTACACAATGCACTACCAAAATGCAAAGGCAATCATGAATCCTATGCAATGGGAGCTTAAACTCTAAGAGAAAGGAAGAAACAAAGGTGTTTTCCCAACAGGGGTGCCAAAAATGTTATGGGCTACCACACCTTCAAGAGAACTCAATGCATTCACCTAAAGGATGAGCAATAGAACACAACTCTCGTATGGGCACTTACTAATGTTTTAAACTTGAGTCCCTTGAGGCCTCCAAGCTCACTTGTTAAGCTCCAAACCTCCACCTCCATGCTGTCACCGTAGAATCGCTCACACCGTCACATAAGGCAATCACTCTCTCTCACTCTCCCACACAAGCATGAATCATACAAGCATAGAAGAGGCACAAATGCTAGAATGTTCTCTCTCAATCTCTCTCAAGATACAAAAATAGCACAAAGGGGGATTGTGTCTTTTCATTATTATGAGAAAATGCCTTATATACATTTGGCCCTTATTCACACTTGGGCGTCCAAAACTTACTTAACTAGGCCTTGGGTGGCCAATATCTCATAACATATAACTTTTATAGTGCCGTTTCATGACACTTACTAATGTCCTCAATTGGAGGAGCATACTTGTTAATCCAAAATGGGATTAACACTATCCACCCTATGATCCTTTACTTGGATGAAACTACCATCATCTTGCCGCATGTAAGTTGGATACCCATTGTCATCAACGCTAGTAGTCTCAGAAAACTTTCGACGAGGGTACCGCCGATGTTTACAATGCAAGGAGATCGCGTATTTAGTTTCCCACATGATCCATGGACATTACAATAACTGATTATGTTGTGCAACCTAGGAAACATCACCTTATCAGGAAGTTCAGCACATACCAACATATCATAGTGAGCAATCTCAGTTGGTTTACATCCAATATCAATAATATATGTGTATGTGGCAAGCCTCTTTTTTTTTAACTTCAATAATAGAAACAAATCCCAGTACCCTTTCAAATAATGTTTTTTTTCACCAATAAGTGCATCATATCCTTATGCTTCTCATAAAAGACCCGTGCCATCAAGTCAGCTCGATCTTGGGCAGCTTGACCTAGTAGTAAAGCATAGCTTATTTCATCCCACTTAGGATTGCAAGTAAAGGTAATAAAGAGTTCAGGTTTACCCATCTTCCTAATAATTTCCATTGAATCTTGGTACAATTGATGCAGATAATATCGAGGCCTCCCAATATATGTAAATGGTAGAACTACCCTACATCCAACAATGCCCCCAGAGACGCTATTGACCTCATCGCTTATATTAACCATGTCTGCAAGCCCTTAGTATACTTTAGCAGGCAGCAGCAGGCAATGCTTTTTGGTTATTACGTATCCATACTAATTTTGATTCTTCCATACTACTATATGCATCAACATGTTTGCAACCTTTCAAGCATGTTGTGATTTAAAGAAGGCATCCCATGAAGTCTATTCTCCAATTCATGCTCCGTATCATACACATATAATTGGGTAAATTGAGGAGTTGCATCTTGTGTTTCATTAGGTATTTTAGAACCAACACGATGATAGGTAGAACCATGGATTCAAAAATTGAATACTCCTCTCTCCTTGTAAATTGATTATCCAAGTGAGCACCCAATAAAACAAATGCCAAGGCTTTGTTATTCTTTCTATATTCCTTACTTACATTATCATTACCAAGTAACAACTTAACCAATGTAGGAGGAGGATTTTCCAAATGTAATAAAGAGACATTCCCACTTGCACAATAGTGTTTGCCCACATATTGTCCAAGCTTTCTTGATGCCTCAAATTTTAAAATTAGTGCACCACAAAAATGGAACTTATAAGCAAGGGCTCCTAATGAGTGAAGAGTACAATCTTTGAAACTTACCACCATAGTTGTTGGGTGCTAACATTCCGAGGATATGAAAATACACGCCTTATCAAGTGACATTCGGATTTAATACCTTTCACATCACCAACAGCACAACAAATAGCTTGAAAATTATCAATATGACCAATCACATATATAGATAGCTCATTTAAATCAAAAGAAATAGGGCCTCATGCCATATCTCTATGTGCCTAAACATTATGATGTTCATTACTAGGTTCTTGAAGTACCGTAGCATCGGGAGTTGCTTTATTACTCGGATCTAAGTAGATTCTACCATAGAATTCTCTATGCTCCTCCTCATCTTTAACCCTTCCAAATGTTTTGATTTTATTTTTATTAAAGTAATCTGTTAAATTAGAAGTAATTTGTTTTTGAATGCAAGTCCTTGTCCGCGAACAATTACGGTGAGACACACGTGTTGCATCTAAAATTCAAAGCCAATGAACTTGGTTCAAACTTAGGTATATACAGCTCCTAATCATCTTCAACTCCTTTGGAAAAAAAAACAAATACTAATTTAATTTTTACAAACATTCTTAACTTTAAGTGCCATTGTCACACATGTGACTTTACTCTCAGATAGAATCCACACAGTAGCAAACATGATGTAATTATTAGAGAAATTTATAATAGATAAGTGTGTCTAAAATATACAATCCATCTCCTTATGACACTAATAAGTGAAAACCTCTCTCCTTCTCCAAGAGAGAGAGAGAGAGAGAGAGAGAGAGAGAGAGAGAGAGAGAGAGAGAGAGAGAACAAAATAGAAAGAGAGATGTAAAGAATTTGAGAAAACAGAGAATTCATAGATATCACCACGGAGAGCCAAATGTGCAAAGTTGCAATACAATTTCTCCCTCAAGCAAAAATATCATTACACTCACAAAATCTCTAGGCAACTACCCTTGTTTCCAACATGCGGCTCATCTTTTTCATAATAGCATTGAGTCGATTAACAGATATCTTTAGACTCGATACCTCCAAGTCTAATGTGCGTACTTACTCTTTTAGAGAATCGACTTGTTCTTTACATTCCCTATTACATCCACCTCGACGTTCCCCAATTTCAGCATGCATATTTTCCATGAAAGAAATCATGTTTAGTTGGTTAGTCTCCATGCGACCACTACTGTCAAAAATGCGATGGAGTTGATGTGTGAACTCATCTCTTAGCATATCTCCCCTTTGGTTGCCACTTCCACATATCTCATCCTAAAGGACATCTAAGTACTCCTTGCAAGCAACTTGATTTTTCTCGGTGCACTCACATATATCCGCATAGTTTATAGATGTTTAGAGCTTGATTGTCCAGATGGAGACCTTGACTGAGCAAGGTGTTTTGCAGCTCATTCATCAAGTCAAGCAGGGTAGACAAAGCTACTTTTGAATTGGAATCTCCATTCACAACCACTACGGCATTTGAACTGTTGTTCGCATTTTGGATCTCCATTTGTTGAAATCCAAAATAAATATCTTAAGGCTCTTCAAACATCTCTTTATATCTTTGTCAACATATAACATAACCCTAATAATCTAATTGTAAACCAACACTATATACCTTGTCAACTCTTAGCGAGTCATATAATTATCTCTCTAAAACCATAAAGAAAGTTCTTTTCTTTTTGAGAACATTTCTCTATTGTTTTAAGGCTACTATAGTTTGTATATTCTCTCAGGTCCATATATTCTCTTTGTAGAACTCTCTTTACAATCCCAAAGGCAATATTCTAATAAATGAAAAGTTTCTAGCTTAAACTGTATTTACATGCACACACTAAAGTATTAGACATTCACATTTAAATATAAATTATCAATATAAAACACTCAACGAGATAGAAAGAGATATAGAAAGTATTTTAATGTGCAGTGTCTTCTCTCTCTCTCTCTCTCACTCACTCACTCTCTCTCTCTCTCTCTCTCTCTCTCTCTCTCTCTCTCTCTCAGCTATCAAACATATGAACATTAAAAAATATCTTTATCTATGCATCATATATTAATTATAAACACACAAACAAATAGAGAGAAAAAGAGCAACAATAAAACTAACCTCAAGGTGAAGAGAGAATGGTATTCGAAACCACCAACTTTCATGCTATCGTCCTTATGCTTGCCTCTACAACACAATCACACACAAACACCAAAACAACATAAAACTTATGGTCTCTCTATTTTTCTCAAATTGTCCTAGCTACATTTCACACCAAACGCACAGTAAAAGGCAAGGGTAACTATTTGTGTATTACAGGTGTGTGTGTGTGTGTGTGTGTGTGTGTGTGTGAGAGAGAGAGAGAGAGAGAGAGAGAGAGAGAGAGAGAATATATATAGAGAGAGAGAGAAGAGATCCATCAACAATCTTAAAGATTATTACATCAGCATCTTTACCAATTTCCTTATCGGAATGCACTTCATTACTTCCCTAAAAATGAAGCGCTTTCAGGGCTCCTACATCTGCTACCCATAATGTAAAAGTCATCTAGTAATCCCAATGCCTCTTTGATTAAGAGGAGCTTGAGATTGTCATCTAACCTGTAAGAGTCTAAGACTATATAAATATAGCGTGGATTAACATCATCCTATCCACCAAATCCAATAAGTTCCCATTTTGGACTAGATTGGTATCCAAAAAAAACCCAACTATGGCATCTCCTCAAAGAAGATCGTATCTATTCTACTTTTTTTTTAACTCTAATCTTTGGTTTTCTGATTCTTGATTTTTTAATGTGAATATGGATGTTATGCCTTGATGAAAAGGCCACCCCCTTCTCTTCCTTAAGAATTCAGCCTTTCTCTATCCTAAAATGAGTAACCAATAAATTGATTTAAACTTTTCTTATTGTTTAGAAAGTGAAAATTGAGTAGATTTTTCTAACCAAGACTCTCCATAAGCTTTAGCATTTGACTCATAGTGTTGTGTTAGTCAAGAAACGTCTTCTTCGTTAATTGCACAATCCCTAGATTCTCCATGGACCCTTGAGGTAAGTTTGACCCTTGGTGCAAATCAACATTGCCTTGCACATGCTCTTGAACATCTTGCCTTGTTTCCTGAACACCACCCTTATGCTCCACTAGTAGTGTTGACCTTTGACTTGGATGCCATTAAAAAATGACCAATTTCAAGTTGGATATTTTCCCAAACTCCGATTTACAAGCTCTTTAGCTCTATGGAGAGACAATGACGTGTAGAACACCCATGTATGATCACTTTGACCCCACGGTCAATGCATAAGTACTCTCTGTTTTGACTTCTTTGAAAAGTCAATCGGTGAGTAGATTCCCACTTTGATCAAGGAAACGGGGTCCAAATCTTGAAGTTTTTAGCTCATTGGAATGAGGGAAGAGTGTACTATCCAACTATGGTGCCAAAATACATTTACTCTAAAAACCCTAATTTATGTAGGGTATCCAGTGGTGGAGAAATGGATATAGTGGATGGCTCCGATGTCCAGATGGTAAGATCTAAGGCTAGATAGGAAGCTAAGGGTATGGGGAGCTAGCCCTATGCTCACTTTGCCAAAATGATGTGCTATTTTTGACTGGGTAGCCTTTTTATCCTGTGGGTAAACTTGCCAATTGGAGAAGTAAATGGAGTCCTAATCAAACACTTGAGGGCTCCAAACGTAGCCTTTGGAGAGTAGAATGAGGCTACATAAACACCTTGGAAGTAGCCCTAACCCCCTTGGATTAAATTAGGGTTTAGTTCCATAGCTAAAAACTGTGAAACTTCTCTCCAAATCAATCTTGGCTTCCCTTTTGCATTGGCAATGTCTTAGACCTTATTTGAAGGCATGAATCTCATTACTTTGCAACTTGGCATTCACATGTAACCTTAAGTGCTTGCACAAGCGTTTTTGCAGAAGTTTCGACAGCACCTCCTTTGTATTGGCAATCAAATCTCAATATCAACCAACACAATCACTTGCAAAACTGAATTCTCTGCTTGCTTAAATCCTTGCTCAATAAGATGCATCCACAATAAGCACTCCAAGTCGATGAAGAGCATCGAAGCTTGCCGATCTCCCGGCCAAGCTCTTCCCACCCTCGTACCTAGGTTGAAACTAGGCACAAGTTGGGGCCATTTCTTCACCACACCAATACCTAATCCTCCACCTTACTGCTTTTCCAAGGCACTCACGAGACAAGGTGGATTCAAGACATGCTCCCCCCGACTTCTCCTCCAATTGCCAAGGCACCCTCACACATTACTTGATTACTAAAAATTGAGATGTAAGTACAAGTGTGTGTGAGTTGTGAAACATGAACTTGAAGGTATATGTGAATCCACTTACAATCGGCACTTATAGTTGCATGCCATGATTATCCACATACGAAGCTAATGTTGTAGAAGAGGTTATTTGGGAATACACTTGAGCTTCTTGATGTCTTCAATCCCTCATAGATATGTAGGAAACAACACAATGCCAATTGCACAACGAAACCCCAAAAGAGAAGGGTAATTTGAATTCAATGATTCCTTTGTGGGTATATGCAATTCCCTTGATAAAATCAATGCATCACATGATCAATGAAGTCCATGAGCATGTATCCATGCATGCATATTGAAGAAAAACCCAAGCAAACCCTAATTCTAGGATCCTTTCTCTAAAACCCTAATCCCCGATTAATTATAATGCAAGAGTGATATAGGAGGATAGAGGAAGGCTTAATGAAGACAATGAATGCCATGAATCTCATATAGGAGGATAGAGGAAGGCTTAATGAAGACAATGAATGCCATGAATCTCATAAAACACATGCATAAACCCTAATTTTTCAATAAATTCCAGAATTACAAAAAGAGGTGTGCACTTGAAATCCTTCACTAATGCACAAATTGATCACTCATGTGTATATAGCCAAGCATGAATAAGAGAACTATAAGGAAAATTTCTGAAAATTTTGGTTACAAACTGTAATTCTCCAATGGTATTCAAGAAGTGAAGAAATTCCAAATATCCATGAAATCCCTTCACTAATGCATGTAGCCAAGCATGAATGGAAGGATCATTGAAGAAATTTCTGTAAATTTTGAGAGAAAAAACCTAATTTCTCCATGAATCCCACACATGCAAAAATTGGAAGGAACAAGAGACATTGCTTGAAATTAAGCTTGGCTTACATATGTAGGAGCTTGCTTGATGGTCCATGTGCTTTCCCTTGATTTCTCCACGTAGCCAAGCCACCATCGTTGAGAGAAAAAACAAAGCCTATGAAATGTTGAACCCAAACTTGTTATAGCTTATGGTTTAGCTTGTAAGCTTACCTAAGCTTAAGTAGAGATTGTGCTATCTTAGACTTTGGCTTTCAAGCTCACAACACCACGGCCTACAGGCGAAATTGCGCGTGTAGCAGCAACAAATCCCTGGGCAGTGAACGATGGTGATTTAAAGTAGGGAGAGACTCAAATCCAAGCTTGAGACATGGCCAATCCTCCAAACTACACAATGGTTAAGGTTTCTCCACACAAAGAAGGCTCCATAGACACCAAGATCAAGCACCAAGAAAGCAATAGAGGGTAAACATTTTGATTAAGGAAGGTAATCAAGTTATCACTAATCTTTCTCCAATTTTGGTCCCCTCTTTTCAAATTTTGGAGTGGTCGCCTCAAAATTTGGTCCTCAGCCAACCCATGACCCCAAAACCGTGGAAATTAGCTCAATAGAAATCAATTTCACCCAATCCAGAATACCATTGCCCACTTCTTGATCAAGAAAACCAAGAAAATGCAAGAAATTAAGAAAATAATCAGATCAAAGACATAGCTCTGATACCAATGAAAGAAAGTGGCACTCTTGATTGATCCTCATTAACCTAAGATTAAGGCAAACATGAGAGATCAACCTAGGATTAGAACATGAAGAGAGCAAAGGCTTGTACATTGATTATCAAAAAGGTATCAAAATTATGGTGTATGAGACCTATATACATGACCCCTATTTCACACTATCATAAGTGTTGTCCATGGGCATGGTCATTGGCCTTGGGCCCATTATTCATATGAGGCCATTCCACTTTGTTACATCCATGGATTCCATGCAATAGAGAGAGAGAGAGAGAGAAAGAGAGAGCGAATTGCACAGAGACATTGGAGACCAAAGGAGAGCACATAAGCAAGGGGAGAAGAGCACATAAGCGAGGAGCAAGCGCACATCAACGAGAGCCCATCACTTATAGAAACACAAAAAAAATGATTTAGCCTCCATGAGAGAGAGAGAGAGAGAGAGAGAGAGAGAGAGAGAGAGAGAGAGAGAGAGAGAGAGAGAGAGAGAGAGAGAGCTCATCACATGCAATCGAGAACGCGCCTAGGAGAGAGAGAGAGAGAGAGAGAGAGAGAGAGAGAGAGAGAGAGAGAGAGAGAGAGAGAGAGAGAGCTCATCACATGCAATCGAGAACGCGCCCAGGAGAGCAACAAAAGGCCACTACATAAAATTTAGGAATGCACGTGAGAGCAACAGAAAGCTGGCACACGATCGAATGGAGGAGGAGCGGTAGAAGAGCTACCGAATTTTTGAATTCCCTTGCAACAAGCGTATCCGGCTGGCGGTGGCTTCAAATTCCCCTACAATAGACGTATCTAGTGGCGGCTTCAAATTCCCCTGTAACAATGTATCCTATGGGCGGTGGACTCGGCAGCTTCAAATTCCCCTACAATAATGTATCTTGCGGGTGTGGCAGCTGGCAGACTCGACTACATGGCATTAAGGAGGAGGACACAAGAGCATGCTAGGCATGGCCTAAAAAACGTGACACATGTCACGCAGAGCCATGCCCTATAATATATAGAATATAATTCATGTAGACTCAAGTACTTTCTCACAGTTGCAAACCAACATAAATATGAAAAATTCCCAAAACATAAAAAACGTCATAACACATGAGAGTTTAGGCTTACCTCTCTTTATATAAAATTTCCAAAATTTATTTGAATTTCAACCTTCTAAAGAATGTCCTTTGTACTTGGCTAAAGCTCTAATACCATTGTAATGGGATCTTTCTCCAAATATTATGTACTCCTCATAAATAGTAAAAACATGAATTAACCCTTAACAAATAACACCACAAATCATAGAACATAATTATTCAAAATAGCATAAAGAAAAACTTATTGGGTCTAATCTCTCTCTCTCTCTCTCTCTCCCCCCCCCCGCCCCCACCCCAACATGTGTGGCTCTCCTCCCACACATGGTATTTATCTTCACACCAACGCTCAATCCACCATTTATCTGACACCTTAATTGGTACCCTCACACAGTGCAACACCTCAATCGGTACCCTCACACATCTCACCACCTATACTCATAGACATGATCCACATTAGTTAAATAATCAATTAAAGTACATCAATTAATCCCAACGCTGTGTTGAGAATTGGGCAACCATAGTATCAAACTGTACGTACCCATTGGCACAGTACACATAGGTGTCCCAAGATATAAAATAAGAAATGTAATTCCCAATAACACAAGACTGATTTTCATAACAAGTTCATGAAAACAAATTGAGAATCAACTCATTAATCAATCTTAACTTGATCACGCTTAATACAAAGTGAATAAACACAATACCAATAATACTAGCGACATTAGTATTCACATGAAAATCATCCATGGTACCAAGCACTTAGCCTGATAAAAAACTTGAGTACTAGTAAAACTAACGTCCTCAATATTTAAATGAAATCATGCACAATACCAATTAACTAGCATGGCATATGGATCTACTCTGGCGTCCTCAACCAAGAAGCAAATAAAAAGTATCCCTTGACCAGATGGCTCATTTTTGAGATTAAAAAATAGAAGTGTGAGGAAGTTAACATACATTAATGACCATTCCCATGTGTATTAAAATTTGGTAAAGGGACCAACAAGGACTAGGAGATTTGAGAGACAAGACAAAAGTACGTATAGGTATTGAGGGCATGTAAAAGACACATAGAAGGGCTTGGGAGAAAATGAAGGTTGAAATGAATGGGAAATTTGGAGGAGGTAGGAGAGTGCACTTAGTGGTAATGTTGTGAACTTGTCCTGAAGATGAAAGGTGGAGAAGAAATGACATTGATAAATAGAGATCGAGTAACCAATGTTCACATATAACATTTTTCTTAACGCATCCAAAAACTCACACCTTCAAAATTTTGTGGGTTTTTTCTAAAAAATTTATAAATTTTTACAAAATTTTGCACTAAATTTAAACTAAAATGAAGTACATTAAAATTTATAGATATTTCAAAATAGATAAAATGAACTTTAGCTAACTAAAATTTAACTAGAGCACATTAAAATTTGTAGTTTTTTCAAAATGAAGTTTACAAGTTAAAAATAAAACATTATAGCTTTATATATAGTTTACATGTTTTCTATGAGCACTAATCCTCTTGGGCTTCATTGTCATAAATGCTAGTTATCTGCAACTTTTTGTCTGATGTAAATGGGCCACTAAAACCAAAAACCTTTCATCACCCCCTTAAAAGGGAGGAATGGGGGCTGTACACAATCACGCCCATCATATTTGGTGAGGGGAAGGTGGCAAGATGTTGTCTTGCCTACTGTAGGGAGATTTTCCATGTTGCTTTATTCAACAAAGCCTTGCGCAATTAATATAATGAAACCTATAATTTCAGACTTTGTTAGAAATGGTAAAGTTGCAAAATGGTGAAGTAAATGAAGCTAACACGTGCCCTTGCTAGGAACTTTGACTCTTCATCCCTCGGTAAATCACAGGGGCTTCATGCATCCCTCGGTAAATCACAAGGGCTTCATGAAGCCACTGTAGAAATGTCACCTTACCAAAGTATGAACCACCTGAATATAAAAAGAAAATATCGATCAAAAGTATTTGTAGTTACAACCTGTATTGGTGATGATGTGATGGCTCGTTCCCATCATATGTCTGAGCATTTCAGTAGAGGTAACGAGATAATTATATGATAGAAAATTTGCCCATTGGCTTTTAAATGAGTTTCAAATGTAAAGGGATGTGATCTCATGCTCTTGGAGATAATATTATATTATACAATGCTCGTTGATGCTAGGGCATGAGTTACCTTATTCATGGACATCGTAAAAAAATATGAAATCCAAGTTTATGTTTCAATAGCGCGCGCGTGCGCGCGCGCGCACACACACACACACACATACACGCATGCACGCACACACACACGAATCAATGTTCACGAAAAACTGAGGTTTATATTGAGTGAATGTAAATTTTGGGAATTGACCTTTTGTAAAAATAAAAACAGAAGGTTTGAAGAATTGTATAATTTGGGGCTATACAATTTTATGAATGATAAAGAAAAAACAGAAGGTTTTAAGAATTGTATATTTTGGGGGTATACAAATTTTTGACCGACAAAGAAAAAACTGAAGGTTTTAAGAATTGCATATTTTTTGGGGTATATAATTTTTTGACCAACAAAAAATAGGCAATTTTTTAGTTGAATGTTTGAAGGTTTTTCAATATATATATATAATATATGTAATTTTTTTATTAAGGTCTCTTAAAGACTTAACTAGAGCTACTTAAGTTGGACATTCTCCCTACCAATGAGGTGGTAAGAGATAATTTAATGTGATGTAATGAGTATTATGACTTATCAAAGTCTTTTAATATCCCAAACTCCATATATGTTGATGTTTCTATGCTAATTGGAAAGGGAATTAGGAATCTAGATAACCATTGGAGCTTGAGGGACGAAAAGCATGCAATAGTTTCTATAATAGCGAAGAAATAGCAAAGTGAAAGGAGCTTTTCCTACCATAGCCAACCTTTTCTCATGCTCTCTCTTGTGCTCCCTCTTCCTCTCTCATCATCTCAATTGAAAGAAGATAAACTATGAGATCTCCCCTCACACCATAGCCGGAGATCTCACACACCATAGTCGCCAACTAAGGGTTGTGATTAGGGTTCAAATTTGAGCGTTGTGAACTAAGCCTTTTAAAAATTGTCACAGTATTAGTATTAGCATGCTATGTCATGTTGCAAGTAGTACATGCAATTACCAATGCCATCCATCAAATAGTTGGCCTCTTCTTTGGATTCTCAACAATCATTTAAGTGTAGCTTACAAGTAGAGCTCTTAACTCCACCAGATGGATCAATGTTGGATCGACCCTTGCCCTTGATGTGTGGATGGCTGTGTATCGGTAGTGTTTGTAGCAGAGCTCGTTAGGAGTTTCAACACCTTGTGCATAACACTAAGTCTACCATTCCTAGGATTTGCACCTTGGATTCAATCTAGTCTAGTGTTTCATCAAGCTAGAATTTGTTCTTGCCAACTCACCTCATGCTATGAGTAAATTTCAGCTTTCTAGATTTTTTACTTTCACTAGTCGGCAACCCGTGTTGCGCACGTTTTTTGAGACTCCAAATTCAAATTCTACCCAAACTTTCTCAAACCTTCCCGAACCTCCAAATTCTTGTCAAGTGGCATCTTTATGAAACTCTTCTTCGTTAAGGTAATATATAGAGATATAGTAGAGATAGAGAAAAGAAGAGAAGAGATGAGATGAGATGAATGGTTTTTTGTTTATGCTTTGAATGTTCAACATAGCATAAAGGCCTAGTTTATGCTTTGAATGTTCAACATAGCATAAAGGCCTAGTTTTGGAACGAAGGGTTTTTTAAAAAATAATTTCTTAATTTCATGAAAAGAATTTTGGGTTTTCTCTGAATTTTGTCAAAATTTGAAATGTAGAAGGTTTTTTTTTGGGTATTCGTTGTAAATAATGTTTTTGGCCTCCTGACGTCCCTGATTTGAGCAATGCATTTTCCAAGAAAACATAGAAGCAGTTAATATTTCGTGGTGAAACTTGAAAAAGTGGCGTAGCAGAGTGGTAATAATAAGTGGCTTTTCTCCCGAGGGTTTTCAAACGCGTTTGAAAACCGGGTGATTTTTCAAATAAAAAATGACACAGGCGGCAAGCATATATTTGTATCATATGCATGTGCACATACTGCGGCGTGTGGGGGAAATCGGGGCGCGGGAATGTCAGCCGTATATATGGTGAAGACGGCGATGATGATCATCATTTTGAAAAAAAAAAGTAAAAAAGAAAAGAAGCACTTAGCAGTAGTAGTGGCACGCACACAAACTCACTCACTCCAATAATATATGATATGACCGCCAGACCTCAGCAGCACTCACGAGAGTCACTACTGTTGTGTCTGCTCTGCTCTGCTCTGCTCCCCTCCACTCTTCTTCAACTCTCTCCCTCTCTCTCTCTCTCTCTCTCTGTGTCGCTCTCAGTTTGAACTTCGAGTTTCTACCATTTCGTTACCAACAAGTAACCAAACCAACACGCCCGCTCCCTTTTTTATGGCCAGTCGCGGTGATGTGATGGCGCCGAATACTTGGATAAACGCGCTACTGCTGTTCTCCTTTTCCTCCACTGCAGCTTGCTTTCTTTGAGCTTGCAGATGCTTCATTGCTGGAGGAGATTTCTGTGGCGGGGGATCCTTCGTCGAGGTTTGAGGTTGGCGTGTGTGTGTGTGTGTGTGTGTGTTTGTTGTCTGTGAGGGGGGGGGGAGAGAGAGAGAGAGAGCGAAAGAGAGTCTGATAAAGGCGCTGGTGGTCTCGCGTTTTCTTCCCCGTCCAACGAGCACGCTTCAAAAACACTGCTGGAGGATGTAGATCTCTACGGTGCAAGATGCTTAGAGATTTGAGAGCTTTGAGGGTAGAAGTTAGAGAAAATTAGTCGGCAACAAGAGCAGGGGTAGTGTCGTGAGAATTTGAGACAGAAGTTAGAGAAAATTAGTCGGCAACAAGAGCAGGGGTAGTGTCGTGAGAATTTGAGAGCAGGGGTAGTGTCGTGAGATTTGAGAGCTTTGAGGGTAGAAGTTAGAGAAAATTAGTCGGCAACAAGAGCAGGGGTAGTGTCGTGAGAATTTGAGACATTGTTGCGTGGAGCTCTGGTTGGAAGGTCTGTGTTGATGGAAAATCTCTTCATGACACAAATAATTTCCTCCTTACTCTTGCTCCTGTTAGTGTGGTTCGGTGGTGCAACTCCCATGGCTGGCATGCCAGAGGAGACTCAGGTGCTGATGCGGGTGAAGGCGGCCCTAGACCCAGAGGGGCGTGTGTTGTGGTCTTGGGTGGTGCCTGGAGGGGAGTTCGAAGGGGTGGCGTGGAATGGAGCTGGCAAGGTGGCCAACATTTCGCTGCAAGGGAGAGGGCTGGAAGGTTTCATACCGAGCGCCATTGCCGAGCTCACTGCTCTCACGGGCCTTTACCTCCACTACAACAAGCTCAGAGGCCCCATACCGGCCGTGCTTTACAAGCTCTCCAGCTTGACTGACCTCTACCTCAACGTAAATCTTCTCTCCGGGACCATCCCTGCTGAATTGGGCCTTCTATATAGCCTGCAAGGTACAGAACACTATCAATTGCCCTGTCATCGTATAAACTTTACTGTAAGCATCTCCCTCTCTTGATGATAATGTAATGTGGGTGGCCACTTGCAGCTCTCCAGCTTTGCTGCAATGCGTTGGAGGGTCAGGTTCCTATGGAGCTTGGAGCTCTCAAGCAGCTCACCGTTCTTGCTCTTCAGCACAATAATTTGGTGGGAGAGATTCCCTCTTCTTTGGGCTACCTGGTTTCTCTCACTCGTGTCGATCTCAGTTCCAATGAATTGAATGGCACCATCCCCAATGCGATGGGGAGGCTCACGCAACTCACCCTGTTTGATGTCAGCAGCAACCGTCTATCCGGTCCTGTTCCACCTGGTGAGTTGAAGCTTCCGCTTTGTAGAAAGTTCTAGGGTTTCTTTTCGACATAACCATGTTGCCCCTTCTAATGGTAAGCGGCTTCCTTTTTTTTGATGAGCAGCATTGCGAAGGTTGCAGCAAGGTTTCGTGTATGGAAACAACTCTATGCTCTGCGGGGAGGGCTTTGCAAGCCTTCCATCGTGCAACCAGTATCCTCCTTCTGGAGCCTCCCCGACTACAAGCAGCACCACCGGCATAGGACCTGACCAGCCGTTAGCAGGAGCACAGCCACCTTCTAACTCCACTGTCTCTTCAGCTGCCGAGTCTGCGGATCCGCAACACTTGGTCCAGAGAGTGAGGATGGGTTCCAAGACCGCGCAGGTAGCTGTCGTCTCTGGGGTAGTCGCATTTGCAGTGGGAGGAGTCATTATTGGGCTGCTCATCTATGTGTTATTCCGTAGGCATAAGCAGAAAATCAGCAGCGCCTTCGAGTTGAGTGAGCCCTCGAAACTGGCAGGTGGTCATCCTTTCTCTTCAGATCTTAAACTCTTCAGCGGTGTGATCAATCAAGGGATTAGTAAGGCCAGCAAGCCCCCCTTTGAGCAGTACCCTCCTCATATTGCATCGACGTCGTCTGCAAGCCGCCGAGTTTCACGCTCATTCGGCTCCTTCAGTGGGGTGGTGTTTTTCAACGGATCACATCAGAGTTACCAGTATGACCTCGAGGAGCTAGAAGTGGCCACAAATTTCTTCTCGGACAAGAATCTGCTAAAAAGAGCTGGTCACTCCGCTGTATACAGAGGGGTGTTGAAGGATGGCTCTTGTGTGGCTATCAGGGCTCTGCATAAGGCTAGCTGTAAAGCTGGGATGTCCGAGTTCAAGTCCGTGGTTGGAATCATAGCCCAACTCCGGCACGAGAACATCGTTGCGCTCAAGGGCTTCTGCTGCTCATCGGGTAAAGCGGACTGCTTTCTGGTGTATGACTTCATGACTAACGGGACACTGCAGGATCACCTTGACAAGAGATTGAAAATTGGTAAAGCTTCCAACAACCTGGACTGGACTGCCAGGGCACGCATTGCTATCAACATCGCTCGAGGTAATGTGCTAGTTAGTTAGGCCCTGAAAAAGCGGTTTAACTCGTCTTGTTTACACCCTGTACACCTCTTTGCATCTCTCTCTTTCTCTTTCATGATGCTCACTGGACGTTTTGCATTGGAGCAGGACTGCATTTCATGCACAGAGGCACGGACGATGCTGTGATTCATCAGAACGTGTCTGCAGCAAACGTGCTGCTGGATCAGAACTGTAACGCCTTCCTCTCGGATGCTGGGCTTCACAGGTTACTGGCTGACGATATAGTCTTCTCTGTTCTTAAGTCATCTGCTGCTCGTGGCTACTTGTCGCCCGAGTATGTGACCACAGGCCGGCTGACAGAAAAGAGTGACGTTTATGCCTTGGGCGTGCTGCTGCTACAACTGCTCACAGGCAAAACGCCTCTATCCATGGGTGCGGGCCGTGAGCATGATGATGACGATGATGATGAGGCGCGACGGAGGGGATCAATGAGTAACAATATGGTGAGCTGGGCGAGGTCGCTGGTCGGGGCGGGCTGTGTGGAAGAGCTCATGGACCCCAGCTTGAAAGGTAAATACTCTAGTGTGGCGGCTACTCACATGGCTGCTGTTGCGTTTGCCTGCACCCAAGAGGACTCGGGAGAGAGGCCGGACACAAGTGAAGTGGTAAGGCTACTACAGAAGATGGATGCATGTGCCGAGACAGTGTTGGAGGCTGGACTTTCCTCAGGGGAAGACTACCCACGGAGGCAGCAAGCCCTCTTTGCAGAAAGGCTGTTAGACAACGGGCGTTAATTGACAGTCATCTACCTCAGGTACAGAGCCCTCTTCTTTCTGGTGTTCATTCAGATCTCCAAAACAGTTGCCACCGCATATAATTCCCCCCCGCCCCCCCCCCCCACACTTGTTTCAGGGACACACCTTAACATGCCCAACATTCCTCCTCATTCCACTGGACCGGCGTCGGTGCATGCCTCCTGGACTACCTGATCTCGGTGCTGCAATTTGGAGGCCCACCCACTTTTGAGAATACTCACCTTTGAGAACTTGGCCTCAAAATTTACATTTTGTTGAGTTTGAATTCAGGCCCAGCTATCATGTTGTAAGCCTTCAATTTTAAAGTTCTGAAGTACAAAGTAGTGTCACAAATCTTAGCCCTCTGGGTCTCTCATTTTCATCTATCTATTAGTGGATTGTGGTTATGTACTGTGAAATTTCAACCCTCTGTGCTAAACCAACTTTGCATTTCCATGTATACTCGTTCACCTATTAAGTAAAAAAGTCTGTGCTAAAATTGTGGACGTTGGCAGCATGAATACCACACGTCAGTGTGTTTCTTTTTCCTTATTATTCCTCCATTGCCTCTAATCTGCTGCAAAAATGTTCTCTCCCAAGTGGTTATAGCTAATTAGAAGATTTTTTTTCCCAAACTGTTGAAAAGGAGCAAAAGCTATAGAGAAATTTTGTCAAAAAGCTCCTTCCTTCGTGCAATTATGATCCCGCATGCGTACGGTTTGCAGAGAGAGAGACCTGGCTTTTCCCCGTTGCTCCTTTCGGTAGAAGTGTCGTAGGGTCAAAGGTGAAGACAACTGTGTGCTGGTAAGAGACTAGATTAGTGAATGAAAGCCCTACTATAAAGTTTCTTAGCCTTATTTTAATGACTCCAATAAAGCCCCAAAACGTTTTTTGGCATTAATTAATTTGTGTGCTTTTGGTAGGTTTGATTAATATTATTTACATTTGTGAAGGTTTGGTTGGAGGCACCGAAATGTTACCTTTATTAAGTTTTTTTGTAAGTCGAAAATGGAAATGGTGTTGGGGTCCACTTGCTTTGAGGAAAGGAAAATCTAAGCAATGCCTTAGAATGTCCAAAACCTACGTACACGTTTCTCTCCCTACTACACCCTTCTCTCCCTCTCGTATCATAACTCTCGTGTCTCTTTAGTCGCAAACCCCTCTCATAGCATGATTTTGTCTCTTTGTAATTGCCAACCTATCGAGGAGTTTTGTGTTTGTAGGAGAGGAGGTGGTAGGTGTGGGAGGAGATGAGGTGGTAGGCGGGAGATGATGTACCGTTGTAGGAGAGGTACTTCACTTGCATGATTGTATGCGGCAGTTGCTAGGATCAAAGGATCTAGTAGGCGAGAGCATATAGTCTTCGGGTGACGAGTTGATTAGTAGCACCCTTAGGTTTTGTTAAGGGTGTTATTAATTAATGCCATGTCATTGGCATTAATTAATAGCACCCTCAACAAAAAGGGTGAATAAGCACCCTCTACAAAATGGGTGAATAAGTTTCGTAGCCTTATTTTAATGACTCCATTTCGTGCAAGGGAACGTTCTATTTATGAATAAGATTATTGTACATACAATCACAACTCATCACACTTTCCACTTTCTATAAATGTCTAGTGAGATTGTAGAAATTTGGGTGCCATCCATATAGTTTCATATTATTTAGAAGATATAATCTTGCAATTATCTTCATGCACTTTCCTCTAAGCCTTAACTTTGGAATTGAGAATCTTGGTAGATAATCTGGCCTTGGGTATGTACTTACCCAATTCTTGGGTAGAATTATTTAGTGCTTGTTCAAATAGTGCTTGTGTTGAGCAAGTATTAATTAATGCATAAGGTTAAGTGATAAAGCCCTTTAGAACATATTTTTGATTAATTAATAAGATGGCTGAGAGAGGCCTCGAGGGAAAAAAATATTTGTAAAGTTCATAAGGCAAAAAAATATGTAAGTTTTATAAGGCTAACGGTTGGGTGCTAGGTAGGATTTAGCATATTTGTGAAATTTTTGGGATAATGTGCATGCATGGGGATTGGGTGGCAATTAAGGGGATGCATGGTGTAACTCGTTGGTCATGGGCGTCTTCTTTGTCATCGTTTGCATCTCCTCTGTTGGTGAGGTGAGATGTGGGTCGCTCCTTTCTTCTTGCGTGTTATTGTCTATGTTTAGGGTAGGGAGTCACATGGTTAGTTGTGTGGGATTGCTTGTTCGTATGCGGCTCGCTCTTGCGTGTTGTTTGTGTTACTTGGTAGAGTGTGGCTCTTGTAGAGCCGGTTTGGGTGTCCTTGTTGCTCTTTTGGCAGATGGAAGTGAAGGGAGTTTGGGGGGAGATGGTGGTGTAGCAAACCTACAGTAGAGAGAGGATAGAGAGCCATTGGAAATGTACGGCCGAGAGCTTGACAGAGAAGACGTAACATTGCACTCCTCTGTGCTTCTTTTTATGCCATCGTGTATGTGTAGATTCGCCCTTCGAATAAAGATCTTATTAAAAGATAAGATTTCCATGCCGTTGACCTGAACTGTCGGTTGTCTCATCGTGGATGAAACTATAGAAAATCGTATTTTATTTACATTAGTTTTGGGTTTTCCAATCGCGAACAGCAAACCAAGAGTTGCAAAAGACGGGTCTCCGAGCTTCTATGCCTTCGCGGTCCGGAAGAGTTAGCTCCCTAAAAATAGCTCAAAAAGCTCACATATAGAGGGAGAGAGAGGCGCCATCTGTAAAGGTTCGACGTGGGTTGTTTCCAAGGCTAGCTTTTTAAATTGAGCTATCAAGGGGGATCGGGTGCACTTCTACGCACCATGGCTCTTCTCTTATTTATCGGAGATAGTGGGCTTTCATGCCATTGTCTTTGTAATACGCTCTGTAAGTCTCAAAGGTGGTGAGTGGTACCCTATGAAGCCTCTCCCTGGGATGTGCATCATCAATGTAGTATACATAGTGGAGGTAAGGCTCATACAAACTTGTAATGCAAAATCTGCTTTGCTTGCATGGAGTCGCCATGGACTGAGTACACATGGTGCAGGCAATGAAGGAAACCTAGGGATTGCACTCATTAGCATGGAGTACACACATGTCCCACTCATCATAGGGAGTAGCACCTATTGCACTCATAATGGAGTACACACATAGCTTCTCAAGAGGGAGAAGTCCACCATGAAAGCTTAGAGCTCCAAAAAGTAAGAGTACTCATGAAAGTATAATGATAAAAAAAGGTACAATGTCCATGAGCCCTATGTCTCATATAGGGTCCCCTAAAAGTACACATGTAAATGTCCCTAAGCCCAAGTGCCTAGGCCCCATTCCCCATGTGCATGTGCACCCAAATCTACTTCATTACAAACCATCCCCTCTTACAACGATTTCGTCCTTGAAATTGAAGGGTGGTCGTGCCCAAAGAAAAGACATATACAAGTGGCTATGTATAAAAGCCAAAAAAACACATCCATGAGACTGAATGTAGCAGAAGACCCGTTCATGAATCATATGACCCCTTGGATCAAATGGAAAGGATAGAGAGCTCCCGTCGATGATGAGGTTATCTATGCAACCTCCTGGATCAAAGGGAAATCTGAGGCATGCAAAATCCAAGGCAATGGCCCCATGAATAATCTGATGCAAGTGGAGAAGATAAGGAACCACTGTCGATGACGAATCTAGTCAAGTATCCTCTAGGATCAAAGGGATATGTATGGTATACACCTCAAACCGTTGAAGCTGGAATGGTAGTAGCTCCTCGATCAAAAGGAAAGCTCGACTCCAAAGAGATAGTAGCCCCAGGGTCAAAAGGAAAACTCATAAGCCCATCCTCATGACCACACTGTGAATCTGGCATGAAAGGTATCTGCCGAAGAAGGTCGAAACTCCTGACCAGAATGTCAAGTGGTATGGGCACAAAAGAATCATCGTGTAGGCCAAGATTGGAATATGTCATAGATGCACTTGAATGTCGAGCCACATATCCAAAAACTATGCTTCTCAAATGGCAAAGAATGCATCCAAAGAAAAATGTCCTGACTCTAAAGAATACAGGATCGTGTCGACATCCGTAGGAGCCAAATGAACATAGCTCAACGTCGGCCTCATGCAGAGTCAATTGTGAACTCATGCCACCGTCACATGTAGCACCACTCAAAAAGTCGAAGGCATGATCCACCATATCTATGTATGTATGAGTATGATCCATGAAACATACCCAAATTCTGTTCTATATTCTAACACAAAATGTTCCAAATCTTACAGAAAACAAAATCACTCATACTTCAGAAAAACGAAGAGTTTTTCAACAAATCATATTCGTTTGCAAAATCCAAAGTAACAGTAATATTCGTCAATACAAAAATCTTTTTAAAAAAATCACAAAGAGAATCACCAACAAAAGATCTAGCCAATAGGGCCTTTCTCCGACGCCACCACTCTGGACGTCGCGGCTATCCCGGGTATGCCTCTAGTAAATCTCGTCCACTCTGGGTTCTACCAAATGGCTCCCAGAGGCATAAATCACAATCTCTATCTGGCGTTCCCTGTCTAAGGATGGCTGGCTCGAATCTCAAAATCTCTCTCTATCCTGCACAGAAAATCCTCAAGGCTCAGGAAGAAGCCTCCAAAAAAAACAACCCATGAGAATTAGTAGATTATTATGCACGAAATCATCAAAGATAGAATAACTTTTCTAAAAACATGTGTTCGAATCAAAATTAGAGAAGATACGTTTTTTTAAAATAAAAAATAACACTGGAAAGTGGTGTCAGATTCATTTTGCGAATATCCGGCCACCCCGTGTGGAATCTCCCAATTATTAGAACTTGGACTTTATTCATCCTATGATGAACTAACTTTCTTTAATTCGCCTCTCTGACAAATAAAGTTATCTACTCCCTCATGCGAGGCCATTATTGAAAATTAAGGGTCAAATTGATGTCCGGGCCCCGTTTTGGGTGCTCGATGCGGTTATATTTATTATGTAAACCCCCATATGAGTTTCCTTTAGACTAAACCACTCACAATGACCCTCTTATATATTATCTAACATGGTTAAGTATAGAATAGAAATCATATACAAATGACACCCCAAAACATGCATAAAAAGTTTCAAAATTGACCCTAAATTGACATATCTAAATTACTAAATTTGTGACCAAACTTAATTTTTTATGTCGTCTAAGTAATTCCTACTATTCAACATTGACTATATAGATGCTAAACTTCACCGAATCAAATGGATCTAAAAATACGTACACATGAGTACGTTACAATCCTACCATGCACAATATCTCCATGTGTAAGACACTCTATATGTTCTTTTGTGTCAAGATTTGATTTTAGCACAATAAATTTTGCATAATTTATAAAAAGCTTATTTTTGTACTGTAGATTTGCACCAATCCTTAAAAATCTGTATTAATTGCACATAATCTTGAAATTTGCACCAAGATTTTGCACACTTTCTTGAAACTATATCAAATTTCTGCACAATAATCTTGATTTTTGCACAGCAAATTGTACTCTGCATAAACTTTATAAACTGAATATTTTGCACAGTCTGCACCAGTCTTTGAAAACTGCAATGAAAATCTTTGCAAAAAACTACTGCAGCATGTTGCCATATATATATATAGGCAGTGATGTGTGTGAACACACTTAGGACCGCCGGGGCACTTTTTCCCTCTTTAGGAGGTTTTTTCCCTCGGGTTGTATATACGCCTATCCTTCTAGGGCTAACTTATCTTTTGTACATTGATACAATCTAATACATTGTGTGTTGTGTGCATTCTTGCTTCTTCTTCTCCAAGCTTTGTGTGCTTTCCTGCAACCCTAATTCCAACAATTGGTATCAGAGCAGGCATCGGCTCCCAGGGCTACGCCGACTCACGTTCTCCGATTGAGGTGAGCTTTTACGAGCGCTTGCAAGTCCCTATACTCTGCAAATAAGCCCATAGGGCTTAGCGTTCTCAGAATTCGCATTTGAGGTTGTTTCGGGCTCTGTTTTTGCATTTCAAGTTCTGCACATGTGTTTTCGTCATTTTGTGCAGAAATTTCGACAGTGCAATTTTCTGCAAAACAGGCATACGTACTCTTGTGGACCGTGCTACATAGCACGAGTTGTTTTTTGTTCAGTCTTTGCTTCATTACAGGTAGCTTTTGCATCAGTTTCAGTCAGTGGCCATGGCTGATAACAGCAATGATGTATTTCGCATGTTATCTGATGACAAATTGGATGGAGACATCAACTACCCACTTTGGGCATACATGATGCAGCATGTTTTGGTTGCAAAAGGAGTGTGGAACATTGTGCAGGGTATGGATGTACGTCCAGGTTCTGTGGATGTAGGATCTGTTGAGGATGTTGCAGGTTCTAGCAGCTCTACTGTTGCTGCCGTTTTACCCACTGCTGAACAAGCTCGTTGGGATGGTAAAGATGCACAGGCTCATGCCTTGATTGCACTTTTTGTCAAACGTAACATCACCCCACATATTCGTTCAGCTAAAACAGCAAAACAGGCTTGGGATATTCTAGCTGGTTTGTATGCAGGTCGTAACGAGGCAAAAATCTCTTACCTGTGTAAAAAGCTAGAATTGAAGATTATGCAGGAAGATGATGACATGAATGTTTTTCTTGCTGAGATTAAAGATCTCAAAGAACAGTTGATTTTTGCAGCTGAGATTATTCTTGATCATTCTCTTGTGCAGACTGTTCTTGATGCTTTACCTGAGACATATCAGACTTTTGCTTCCACGTGGAGACTTCTTACTGAGGACAGACCTGATGCTGTCAAGTATGATACTTTAGTCAACAAGCTCTTGCAAGAAGCGCAGTCCAGGCAAAACAGGGCAGCGTACAGTTGATCAAGCATTTATTGCTGCCCAGCAGCAGAGAAGAAGTGGTAAGGCAGCCCCTTCCACTGTTTCTTCTCCTATTAGTAGGTCTTCAACTTCTTCTCCTTCCACAGGTAGCAACAATAAGTCTGAGAAGGCTCTTGATAAAGGCAAGAAAAAGACCAGGTGTAACTATTGTAAGGTAAATGATCATGTCATTAAGAATTGCCCTAAGCTAAAGGCTAAAGAGGCAAAGAAGAAAGAGTCAAATGCAGCCACAATAGCGGATGCTTCTACAAATGCAGATTCTGTAAATGTTGTGCAAGATACAGAATGGGCGTTTAGCGTGTATTGCCAGTATGACCCATCTGTACATGATGCATGTTTGGTAGTTTCTGTTGACTCTAATGTATGGTATTTTGACAGTAGTGCTACAAAGCACATTACCTCGCATCGTGATATGTTCACTTGTCTTGAGTGAGGCTGTCTCTAATGGGAATACTGTCGCATGTGCCAATCATGCTTCTTACCCACAGTAAAGGGCATTGGTAAAATTATGCTTACTGCTGCAAATGGCAGCGTTTTCACACTTTCAGATGCTTTGTATGTGCTAGGGATAAAGAAGAATCTATTGTCTATCTCTGCGCTTGCTAGACTTGGACTTGTAGTCAAATTTGTGGATGACAGATGTACTATTCATGATTTGACTTCTGGTGATACGATTATTGCATCTGGCACCTTGTTTCGTGGGCTGTATAGGCTCAATTCTTATGACAAGTGTGTGGAAGATTCAGCAAATGTAGTTTTTGATGAAAAGGCAGTTTCAGATGCAAAACTATGGCATGCTCATTTTGGTCATCTGAACTTTGCTAGTTTGCTGCGTTTGCAGAAATTTGATATGGTTGCTTCATTGTCTCCTCTTGAGGCACCATTGGAACATGTTTTTGAAGGCTGTATTTTGGGTAAAATGCAGCGTTCTGCGTTTCCAAAGGATGGTTCTATGCAGGCCACTCGCAAATTGCAACTTGTACATAGTGATGTATGTGGGCCTATGCAAACTTCGTCATTTGGTAAACACTTGTACTTCGTGACTTTCATTGATGATTACTCAAGGCATGCATGGGTATATCGACTGAAGGTAAAGTCCGAAGTGTTTTTGTGCTTCAAACAGTTTTTTCTTATGGTTGAAAATGTATCCAATTGTACTGTGGGCACCCTTCGTTCTGATCGGGGGGGGGGGGGGGGGGAGGGAGTACTTGTCTAAAGAGTTTGATGCATTTCTGGCTAGTCGTGGGATAAAACACCAATGTACAGTGCCATATACCCCTCAGCAAAATGGTGTTGCTGAGAGGAAAAACAGGTCACTTATGGAGATGGCACGATGTATGGTCAAGAGCCAAGCTTTGCCACATGCGTTTTGGCTTGAGGCTGTCATGTGTGCTGCATATGTACTCAACAGGTGTCCCACTAAGGCCTTACAGTCTATTACTCCATACGAAGCTCGGCATGGCAGGAAGCCTTCTATTGGTCACTTGCATGTCTTTGGTTGCTTGGCCTATGCTTTAGTGCCTGTGCAACAACGCAGAAAATCGGATGATAAGGCTGTCAAATGCATTTTTGTTGGCTACAGTGCTGAGAGCAAGGGTTACAGATTGTATCATCCGCAGTCAAAGCGTATCTTGATTAGTCGAGATGTTGTTTTTGTAGAAGATGCTGTGCAGCCTTTGTTATCATGTACCAAAGAGACAGGTGTGAGCTCACGGGATGTATTTGATACATTGTTGCCTCTGTTTACAGGTGGGAATTCAAATGTAAGTCCTAATGAGGTGAATATTCAGCCTATGCAGATTTCAAATGACATCATAGATCAGCCTATTTCTGATGCAGATTTACAGGATGTAATTTCTGAGGATAGGGCTGAAAATGAGCAGGCTAGAGGTATGCCTAAATGGCTGGTGCAAACCTTGCGTGATAGTAAAATTGATGCACCTATATCTAGTCGTACTCGTTTAGGTTTTCAGCATGCCTCTTATGCATCAGATTGTTATGCTTTGGCTGTGTCTAGTATGTGTGAAGAGGAAGAACCTCTTTCATTTGATGAGGCACAAAAATCAAAAAATTGGTTGGCTGCAATGCAAAGTGAATATGATGCTATAATGAAGAATGGTACATGGTCTTTGTGTGATTTGCCTATTGGTAAAAAGGCCATTGGATATAAGTGGGTTTTTAAGTTGAAACGAAAGCCAGATGGCAGTGTTGATCGCTATAAGGCTAGACTTGTTGCAAAGGGTTATGCTCAAGAAAAGGGCATTGATTTTGATGAGACCTTTGCTCCTACTTGTCGTATGACTACCATTCGTAGCATTTGTGCATTGGCAGTTCATAATGGTTGGAATGTATATCAGTTGGACATAAAGACTGCGTTCTTGAATGGAGATTTACATGAGGAGGTGTATGTATCGCAGCCTCGTGGTTTTGTTCAACGAGGGTAGGAAAACAAAGTGTGCAAGTTGAAAAAGGCTTTATATGGTTTAAAGCAAGCTCCACGAGCTCGGTATGAAAAGATACATGCATATTTGACTGCACATGGTTTTCAGAATACTCCAACAGAAAGCACTTTATATGTTAAATGTGTGGATGATGTACATCTAATCATTGCTCTCTATGTCGATGACATGCTGCTCACAGGACCAAATGAAAGTCATATTGCTGATTTTAAGGCTGATTTGAATGCCTCTTTTGAGATGTCAGATTTGGGGCATTTGCATCATTATTTGGGGATACAATTTAAGCAGTGTGATGGAGGTATTGCTTTGTGTCAGACAAAGTATATTGAGACATTGTTGCGGAGATTTGGCCTTGAAGACTGCAAGCCTATTGCTACTCCAATGGAGACAGGTTTGAAGTTGAGTCTTCATGATGCTGGAGATCACTTTGATGTCACACTCTATCAGCAGACAACTGTTGGTTGCCTCATTTATGTATGAATTACGAGGCCGGACATTCAGTTTGCAGTCTCACAGGTGAGCAGGTTTATGCTTGCATAGTCCAGGGTCTCAGCATTAAAAGGCAGTTAAGTGCATCTTTCGCTACTTGAGTGGTACCATACATCTTGGGTTGTTTTATCCCAAGGGGGGATCATTGCCGCCAGATTTACATGCTTTTTCGGACTCAGATTGGGCTGGTTGCTATGACACAAGAGTGTCTACAAGTGGTTTTTGTTTCATGCTCGGTAGCTCATGCATATCTTGGTTGAGCAAGAAGCAACCTACTGTGGCCACTTCTAGTTGTGAAGCTGAGTACAGGGCAGCTTTCATAGCTACGGTTGAGTGTTGGACAGGAGTCTGCCACCTCTATCTTCACTGACAGTCAGAGTGCATTGGCAGTTGCGAGAAACCCAGTTTTTCATGCTCGCACAAAGCACATTGAGGTGCATTATCACTATGTCAGGGAGAGACTGTCAACAGGAGAGATCAGCTTGGCCTATGTGCCAACACAGAACAACCTCGCCGATCTTTTCACAAAGGTGCTTCCTCGTGAGAAGTTCGAAGCTTTCCGCAAAGCTTTGGGCTTGCTCCCCTTTGTGGACTGATCTACTTCGGGCATGGCACTCCCCTATACATGAGTGCCAGCTCTCGTTCACACCATCACTCCCAGGGGGGATTTGTTGCCATATATATATATATATAGGCAGTGATGTGTGTGAACACACTTAGGACCGCCGGGGCACCTTTTCCCTCTTTAGGAGGTTTTTTTCCTCGGCTTGTATATACGCCCATCCTTCTAGGGCTAACTTATCTTTTGTACATTAATATAATCTAATACATTGTGTATTGTGTGCATTCTTGCTTCTTCTTCTCCAAGCTTTGTGCTTTCCTGCAATCCTAATTCCAACACAGTAACCAAACTTCTTATAAATCTCTAAGAACTCGAAGACTTTAAAAATAAGATAGAAATAGACATCAATATTGGTTGCTAAAATCATTGTAAACCCAAATTTTAAAATAAAAAAATCAAGATCAAGAAGATCAAGAAGTTAAAGAAATCAAACAATAAACTAGATTAGGGTTTCTAAAACAGTATTTAATGCAAATACAAAAATGATTAATAGAAATTTCTTTGCTAATCTTATCAAACAAGGTATTAAAAACTCAAAAAATTGTGTGAAAATCAAATTAAAAAATGATTAACACTAATCACTCCCTAAACAAAGATCTAAGCCTAGAACTCTGATCCCAAGGATCTAAGTCAAGAGCTTTGATACCAATGCAATGAAGGAAACCTAGGGATTGTACTCATTAGCACGGAGTACACACATGCTCCACTCATCATAGGGAGTAGCACCTATTGCACTCATAATAGAGTACACATAGCTTCTGAAGAGGGAGAAGTCCACCATGAAAGCTTAGAGATCCAAAGACTAAGAGTACTCATGAAAGTATAATGATAAAAAAAGGTACAATGTCCATGAGCCCTATGCCTCATATAGGGTCCCCTAAAAGTACACATGTAAATGTCCCTAAGCCCAAGTGCCTAGGTGTTGAGAGATGTAATCGTAGTATTGTGTGTATGTGGGAAAGCACCCTAGAGGTGCAAGATATTGTAGCAAGATAAGAATGCCACATGTAATATTGTATGGTGTGTGAGTGTTGACCAAAAGAGTGAAAAAGGAGTTGCCACTTGGATGATGACATGTAAAGTGGGATAAGGCTAGAAGGCCTATATCATTGGTGATATGCAATAGAATTGAGTGTTGAGCGTTGAATCTCTCTCTCTCTCTCTCTCTTATGGAGTTCTTAGTGTGGTTTAATCCACCCTAATTATGTTGGTTAATCTATGTCTATCACCATGATCAATCCCATTTTAGGATTGTTAACATGGTATCAGAGCTTGGGTGGGCTCTTGGTCATGGTGATGAATATTTATGTATAGTTTTTTCTTGGTTGTGTTTATTTGATTAAGCATTATTTTCAGTTTATTATGGAAAAAAATTAGCACTCATATTATCATTTGGATTTGCATTTGTGAGGATTTGAGAGAGATTTGGAGCTGCCATTCTCAAGTTTAAGAGAAGATTTGCAACAAGGAGGTTGCATAAAGCTGCCCAAGAGAGTTGTAAATGAGAGTTTTGCAACATGGAGAGCCTGTCTCATCAAAGAAGCTGAAAATGAAGATTTCAGCAAGTATGAAGGCTATGAAGTCTTCAGTGTCATCAACAAGGAGAAGCTGCCAAGGAGATTTGTGAAGGTATTTTGGTGTTTTTGCCTCTAATTTGGTGTTTGAGCATAGAAGAATGCTTGTATTTGAAAAGGGTTGCCATGTTGGGATTTGTGTATCCCATGAATCTTATGTGGAGGTGTGTGCTTGTCAAATGGTGGCAAGCATAATATGAACTCAAGGGGGAGTTCATATGTCTGCATTGAGAAGAAGATGTGCGGTTAAAT
>NC_141075.1:1970000-2105000 GCF_041138505.1 Cibotium barometz
TACACACACACATACACACACACACACATATATATATGTTTGTGTGTATGTATGTATATGTATATACATACATATATATATATATATATATATGTATGTATATATATATATATATGTATGTATGTATGTATATGTATATGTATGTATATATGTATATGTATATGTATATATGTATGTATGTATATATATATATGTATGTATATGTATATATGTATATATGTATATGTGTATACACACACACACACATATATATATATATACACACACACCCTAGGTAAACAAGGATTTCTCTTTTAGGGTTTACACATCATCGCCCTCACCTCTATAGGCTATATAACCCATTACATATATACATATATGTATACACACACACCCTAGGTAAACAAGGATTTCTCTTTTAGGGTTTACACATCATCGCCCTCACCTCTATAGGCTATATAACCCATTACAGCTTACCCATTTGATACTTGACATGCCACAGTAACCATTGCAGGCTACATGAAGCTTGAAACTCACCATCATCACCCTCACCTTGATTTATCTAGTAGCAAAAAGCTCTATCCTTGATTTCTTCCTATCACCCTCGCTCTCACCCTTGTAGCAATAAGTTCTTGAAACTTAAAGTCCTCTATTTGACTCTTGGGCTACAACTTTTATCTACTCCAAACCCTAACCCTAGACTTGAAAGATCCCTGCCCCCTCTGCACAACAAATTTGGGGGTGCTAGCAGCGGAAGTAGCACTTCTTGTAGAGGGCAGAGCCTCTCACTCAAGTCCTCGCCCATGAATATCCGGACAAGAGACTAATCCCTTGGTTTATTTCAAAACTGAACCCGGAAAAACTTCCCTTGCCTAGAAAGCATGGGCGATTCCTCCAGGATATTTTTATTCTAACGTAGTCAAGAGCCTTAACTAACCAAACTGATCCGACCGAACCAGTAAGTCACATGGTTAAATCAAGGAAGAGACTTGCACTTGGATCATAGAGACCAATGCTTTTTTCCTCGTCTCAAGAGGCACAGCCCGTTGATTCTTTTCCATAGAACAAGGACTATCGGAGATTTACTTTATCTATCGTAACATAACAGAATTGAGTCTCATTTTAGGGATCCATCAGTCCAGCCTAAGTCCCATGGGTTATAACCACTATAGTGATAGGATCCATTTAGGTATTTGGTATGTTTTGTCCCGGGTACCAGCCAGGGAAAAGAGTTCCCAGGCCCCCTAGCCGGCGCTTCAAGCAAACTTCAAGATAGTCACACCACTTACACACCCAATATGAAATTGCCTGTTTCACAGATTCAATTGTCTTTAAAACAATCTTTTAATGAAACCATAGTATCATTGATCATAATCCTCCAAAATATCCAAGTTGAATTCTAATTTCCAATCATTCTTTCATCGGTGTACCTATGGCATCATTGGCAATGAAAACACTCACCACCTGTTCACTTAGGAGCCTTTTTAATAGTTCCTAGCTCATAGTACCTGGAAAAATATTCACTCATAAAAATCCAAATGGACTCTCCGTTAAAGATCAGCAAGATCAACCAACAGATCCATATAAAAGAGCCATGGACTCATCCATTGAGGACCAGCAGCAAAGGACAAATAACCAGATCCATGCCCGAGTTCAGAAAACAACTCCAACTCCTTGTTCCATTTTCTTCCTCGACGCACATGTGGGTATCTTCGACGACCCAGAGCCCGAGCACCGTATGGTCAGCACCCTCTAGTCTCCTTCTTGCAGGTCACCTAACGCTTCACTCATAGGCCGCTTCCTTGGTCCCTCATCCACCGTACTGGAAGCTCACCATACCGAGGCTGGCCCCAAGACCTCAGTCGACCTTGCTACGCGAGACATCCTCCGTTGACTCTCAGCTGTTGCAACTTTATCACACTTGGGTCTCCACAACCTCATTCACAAGATGGTCAAAATGCTTCCCCAGCATTCTTGATATAAAACAGTCATTTAAAAACAGGTCATAAATACAGTTTCTAACGAACTCTCATCTTTCCACATCGTTTCTCATTATTCCACATTCTTCTATATCAATTCACATTGCTTAATCCATATCCAATCGTATGTATTCCCATCGTCCTTCATCCAATCATATGTATTCCCATCGTCCTTCATTCATTCTTATCTAGTCACATCATATTACATCTCATCACATCTCATCCATTCTCATCTAGTCACATCATATTACATCTCATCACATCTCATCCATTCACATCTATCCATATCCATATCACATCATATCACATCACATCCATTCATATCACATCCATTCACATCTGCCCATATCCATATCACACATCACATCACATCCATTCACATTGCATCTGATCCATTCACATCATCTATCCCGATTCATATCACGTCACATCACATCCATTTCACATCACATCTATTTACTTCACATCATCTATCCATTTCACATCACATCACATCACATCCATTCACATCACATCTCATCCATTCACATCTATTTACTTCACATCCATTCACATCTATTTACATCACATCACATGTCATCCATTCACATTTATTTACATCACATCACATGTCATCCATTCATATCTCATCGCATCCATTCACATCCATCTCATTCATTTCATCCACATCACATCACATACATCCCATCCACATTACATTATGTCCACATCTCATTCTCATCTATTTACATCACATCACTTCCTTTCACACATCATCACATCTTAATCTCATCTCATCACATTCACATCCACATCCATTTACATCACATCACATCCAATCCACATCTCTTCACATCCATATCCATTTACATCACATCACATCCCATCCACATCTCATCACATCCACATCCATCACATGTCATCCATTCACATCTCATCGCATCCATTCACATCCATCTCATTCATTACATCCACATCACATCACATACATCCCATCCACATTACATCATGTCCACATCTCATTCTCATCCATTTACATCACATCACTTCCTTTCACATATCATCACATCTCATCACATTCACATCCACATCCATTTATATCATCACATTCACATCTTATCACATCCACTCACATTGCATTCACATCTTATCACATCGTATTCTCATCTTATTCACATCGTATTCACATCGTATCACATTTAGTAACATTTTCTACTTTCGATACCGATGGGACTTTTTGTAAATTTCTGCCAATTGCTTGGCCTAGTTAAAGGTACTTTTTCTTGATGGATATTTTCATATTCTTTCTCAAATTTCTCAAGTGAAATATTCTTTTGAGTAAAAGATTCATGGGATTTACAAAAATCAATTCTACCCGTATTTCCCAATAATGCTCAAAATTTCACTTTTGATAAATACTCATAATTTAAATTATGCTAAAAATTTCTCTTTTTCCATTTAATTTCTTGGATCTCAAATATCATTTAATTTCTTGGATCTCAAATATCATGGGAATTCCTCTTTTTACATTTAAATGATTGAATTCTAAATGTCATGGAAATTCTTCTTTTATCATAAAATAAATTTATCTAAAATTTCTTTTTTCTTTAATAAAAATATCCATTATTCCAAATATGCCAAGAATTCCACTTTTACCATTTAAATTTTCTCATGCATAAAATAAATTTATCTAAAATTCCTCTTTAAACTAAATGTTCATTATTTTAATATATCAAAATTTCTCTTTTTCTATTTAATTACATGGATCTCCATTATCATGGGAATTCCTCTTTTTGCATAAAAATAAAATTACAAAAAATTTCTCTTTTCTTTAATTAATTAATTATGCATAAATACTAAAAATTAGTTTCCCATGAATTTGATGAAAATCATTCTTTTAGCATAGGATGTTTAATCCTAGAATGTTAGGAAGTCCTCTTTTCACATTATGCATAAAAATGAGCTATGTATTAATTTCTAATTTTTTTTGCCATAGCTTCGCTGCTATTACTGATAATTTTCAATATTTCTAGAAAGAATAAGACTTTGTAATACAATTATGATAGAAGAACTATCTTTGAACTTAAATCCAATTTATGAAATTAAATCACAAATTTATCATAATTTTATTAGCATAAAAGCATAAAAAGCTAATTTCTTAACCTCTAGCTTAACAAGCTTAGAGATTGATTTTAAATTAAGAATTTATCAATGAGAAGCATTCATTTGTTTAAGAATCTGTCATAGGAATGACTATTCTTTTGGGGAGAGAGAGATATACATAAAAAGCATCCTAATTAAGTATAAAGATTAACTTTTTTGTGATTAATCATTAGAATTCTTATAGAAAGCTTGCTTTGCATTGAAAATAATTAATTTGAAACTTCTCAAGCTTGAGAGGGGTTGAGAAGTGAAATCTTTTGTGAGAATATTAATGAAAACCATAAAATTACTTCTCCAAGGATTGTTGACGAGAGAGAGAAGCTCCAATCTCTCCAAAAGTAGAGGATTTTTAAGGGATTATAGAAAATATCATTATTTTAATGTAATGCTGGTATGGTATAGCTCACAGATTTTTTTACAAAAGACTAAGGATCTATTTATAGGTGAGGGAGTCCACTAACCAAGTCCAACTAGGTTCTAGAATTTTGTAGGTTTAGTTTGACTCAATTTGGATAAGATTTGGACCAGTTTGGCTCCCTTTTTTATTTCGTTTGATCCAGAGAGAGGAGAGATAAAAATAGCACAATTTTTTTGAATTAAAAACTCATCCACATGTGTGAATTAGGCGCCTACCTCAAGAGTCCCCCTCTCCTTACTACCAAGGTGTCAAAAATGCATCATTATTTTAAAATATCTTTTTTTTTTTGGTAATATCTCATAGTTTTTAACTAATAAAACTTGTACTTAGCCAACTCTTCATCTTATGTGAGCATTTACTCATTTTTGGGTATTTTCTTTTAGTCTTTGGATTTATCTCATCCCAACACTTAGATTAATCCAATTGGCCCATGGGAACCTTAATTGGACCATAATCCAAAAATTTCTGAAAATGTAGATCCTTAGGCTAAGGTCCTTTATACACATTTTTAATTAATTCCAAATGCACATTAGAAAGCTCTTTTTGAATTTTTGTTTTAGGGGAATCCATTTTAGACACTAGGAGGATTTTTATATCCAAAGATATCTTAATTTAGGATTATCTCTCTCTAGACTTTTTCTCTCTCTAAGCCAAAACAGGGTAAAACAAGATCTTTCTTCTATTTCAGAGAGGGGAATAATTACAAGAACAAAAGTGGAGGTTTTTACAACTTTACACCTCAAAAGCTGGAGGGAGGAATCTTACACAAGACTTAACCTCGACAATATGTTTCAAGTAACATATACCTAAGCTCACATTTTGATGTACTAACAACTTAAAGGACCCATGTGAGAAATAAGAAATAACCCAGTATGAAGTTTCTCTTTTTTGTCGATTTGAGATTTGTTACGCACCTAGTAATGACAAAATTTCCATATATGTATATTAGGGTGTTTGGAGGCCTTTGGATCCTTTATGTGTATATTAGGGTGTTTGGAGGCCTTTGGATCCTTTATGTGGGTAACTACACGAGGGTACTTGTCCCTACCACAGACCAGCTTTAAGGGGATGGAAGAACCCTTCTATTTGGGAAGACCCACAGAGGAAAAGCTTTAAGCAATTAAAGCCTTACAGGCCCTCATGTTTTATTATTATACCCAAAGAAGACGTTTGTGGCTAAAATGGATGCAAGTAATTATGTTGTAGGAGCAATACTTATTCAAGGAGAAAAAATTACAGTGTAGGAGCAATACTTATTCAAGGAGAAAATGGGTGCAAGTAATTACATTGTAGGAGCAATACTTATTCAAGGAGAAAATGGATGCAAATAATTACCTTGTAGAAGCAATACTTATTCAAGAAGTTTGTGGCTAAAATGGATGCAAGTAATTACGTTGTAGGAGCAATACTTATTCAAGGAGAAAAAATCAGTTACTTTTGATGGCAAAGAAGTTGGACCATTCACAAAAAAAGTTATTTAGCATTTGAAAGAGAGCCACCATGCATGCTTTAAGAAAAATGGAGGCACTACTTTATATGGTGCTAAAATTGAATTCCTAACTAATCACATCAAGTGGATTTGTAGTCACTTTGACCTTTGTGGCAAGAAGGCCATATGGGCTGAGATGTTATAAGAGTTCAATTTTGAACTAAGGTATTTGAAAGGGAGAGATATGATATGGTAGCCGATTTCCTTAGCCAAATGGCAATGGTAAATGAATTTAGTCTAATTATTTAGATTCCATAAAGGGTAGATGTGTAATACCCTTTGCTATGAGGTTTGGAAAGTAGTCATGAAGAGAGGCCCCATAGGAGAAGAATTACGATGAATGTTAATCCTATAAAATTTCATCGATAATGAATGCAAATGACAATGCTATCCAAAGACAAAGTGGAGCTGCATTAAGAATAGATGCAAGAGAGGATGGACTCAAATGGAAGGAGTATACAATGCAAATGACAATGCTATCCAAAGTGGAAGTGGAGTTGCATCAAGAATGGATGCAAATGAGAATGGGCTTAAATGGAAGGAGTATATCATTAAGGATATGACGGTAGAGTATGTATACCAAAAGTTCATGCCATTATGTGCCAAATTTATGTCCATGATAGTCCCAACATTGACATTTAAGGATAGAGAAGACGTGTGTTTCTAAAGGGACAATGCTTCTTGCCAAGTACTAATAAAGACATCCAAAATTACATATTCAAATGCCATAACGTTGAGTAATAAAGGAGGAACATCTAACAGTACGTGGTCTACTACATCTATTGAAATTTTCATGGATTGTATTGAAGTACTACAAGGGCACATAGAAGGGACGAGATTCTTTTTGGAAAATGGTTGATTAATTGACAAAGACACCTTATTTTATTCTATCCAAAAAATGCTAAGACTCCCTAATTGGAGAGTATATTCATGTTTTATGGGCTACTAATTGGCATTATTAGTGACTAAGATAGTTAGTTTTAGTCATTTTTGGAGGACTAAAATACAAGGTTACATATTGTTATGAATCATGGGTATCATGTGCATGACTATGGTGATTAGCACTATGGTGATTAATGCTAATCTTATATTAATCTAGTAATTAAGCTAATCTAAGGTGGGTGACGCCGCCTAAGCATAAACATGATGATTAATTGCTAAACTAATTAAGCAAGAGACTTAAGCACAATTAGGTTACAAGATTCAGACTTACACTCATATAGAGGCTTAAGAGCTTGCTTCATATTTCATTGCTAAACTAATTAAGCAAGAGACTTAAGCACAATTAGGTTACAAGATTCAGACTTAGACTCATATAGAGGCTTAAGAGCTTGCTTCATATTTCATTGCTTGAAATGGCCCCCTTTTATATGAAGAGGTACACCCTTGGGCTTGTACATCAATGTGGGATAATTCTTAACTTTTATCACATTCTCTCTAGCTCTCATGTTTCCTCAAATCTCAACGGCCCTCCTTGATGGTGACTTGACCTACCTTTGAGGCCTAGAGGTCATCTCTAAGAGTGAGGTCCCCCCCTTGATAGAGACTTGACCTATCTTTGAGGTCTAGAGGTCTCTTCTAAGAGTAGGGTTACAAATTTTGGCTATTTCTTCTACCTTGGCTACATCATTGGTGCGGGAGGGTAGGACATACAATGTTCTTAGAGGACAACTGTGGAGCTAGAGGCATCTTGAATTGCATTTTCTACCACAAAGTGATCTTCTTCCATATACTTGTTTTCTTGATTCTGTTTGGAGTAGTAGTGTTCTTCTAAGTGCCTAATCCTTCCACAAGCATTACAAATTCTTTTTGGCTTGGCTTCGCCGTCAATAGAGATATATGCTCGAAGATCGAGCTCACTGAAGCTGCATCCCCGTCCCTGCTTGCGCGTACTGCACACCAGCGCCCCCCCCGCCATTGCGCTTGCTCTTGCCCCCCCGCCTGCTGTAGTCCCTGCGCCCCCCTCCCTCATTGCTCTGCCCGCTGTCTTCTTTCTTGCCCCCCTTCGCCTGCTTCGCTGCTGAGCCCCCCCTCCCTTGCTGCTGCACACCCTCATCGCCCTCTCGCCCCGCCTCCTCGCCCCACCCCCTTCTTCGCGTCCACCTCGCCTCTGCAGCGCCCCGACCCCCCCCTCCGCCAGCATTTTCCACCCGGCCCCACGTTCGCGCAGCTGCCGCCCCCCCGGGCTTCTCCTTCACCATTTTTATTACCCCCCCTCCCTTTTCGTGCTGTCTTCCGCCCCCCCCAGCAGGGGGTTTTGCTTTTTCTTTTTTTCTCCGGTCTTCCGCCTCTCTGTGTGCAGCCCGTTTCTTGTAGGATTTTCGCTTTCGCCTCGCCTATGCCTGAGCTTCAGACTCTGATGGAGACTCCTCCCGCCGCCTCCCCTCAGAGGGACTCATCCGCAACCCCGTCGCCCGCCCCCCCCGCCGAGGACACCCCCATCGGGCTTTCTCTTTCGCCCGAAGAGGAAGCGAGCCTCACCGCCGCAGAGGTGGAATGCCTTCAGGCCCATTCCACCATCTGCCGTATAGTCGGCACTTGCCCCAGCAGAGAGGGGAGATCCGGGATCTTCTCCAGGCTCGCCTTCTTGCAGATGTGGGCAAGATCCTGGACGTATAGCTACTGGGCTGGGGACATTATCAGATCGAGTTCGAGACCGCCCAGAGTGTGGCCAAGGTCCTTGCCATGAGTCCCCTTGACATCAGGGGTGCTCGGGCTTTCTTCAGACCTTGGCAGCATGGCTTTGATCCAGCAGCGGCTGAGCAGGGAGAGCGCCTTTTTCATGTTACAGTTTGCTTCCCTGGACTCTGCCGGGAGTATCTTCCGCTTCTCTCTCGGCTAGGAGCATTGGTGGGTTCAGTACTCGAGACTGGCCCCATAGCAGCTTCAGTGGTGGCCATAGCAGTTGGGCTACCCTCCGTCAGAGTTTTGGTGTCTGACATCTCCTCCCTTCCTAAGGTCATTCAGCTACCTAGGATAGGGGGGATGGATTGATCAGAGAGTGGAGTTCTCGGGGCTCCCGAACCAGTGCTTCATATGCAGGCAAGTCGGCCATCTGGCCAAGGCCTATCCTCGCAGGAGACCTCGACCCTCACCACAACAGCAGGTCCCTGATGGCCCGCCCACAGATGTGGCACGGCAGGCTGCCTCCGGGACACCTGCTCAGGCCACAGAGACCTCGGAGTGGTAGCCTGGATAGGGGCGCCGCCGAGGGAGATAGTCACAGCAGCACGCACAGAGACCGCTGCAGCAGCAGCCCCACTGTCTCAGCCTCACTGGGTTCCCATGAGAAACAGCTTTGCTCCCCTCCAGGAGGAGACCCCTGCAGCGACTGAGGACCAGGAGATGCCAGCACCCCCTCCTTCACCCCCCCACCCCCATCCCCTCCCACTGCCTCGCTTCCACCTTCGCCTCCTCCCGCCCCCGCTCCGATCTCGGCAGCGGCTCCCTCTCCGCCCCCCTCGCCCCCCCCTCCTCCCCCCCCACCCGCCGCCTCGCCTTCCCCCGGGAGACACTGGCAGCCCCCTGGCGCTCGCCCACAGTCCGGAGGGGCGCTGAGCACCGACCTCGCTCGAGCACCACAGAGGAGACCTACCATGCCGATTCGGGCTTCACGGATATCATCTATCCGCAGTCGACTGAGTCGCCTCGATGTTAGACAGTGATCGGAGGCTTTCGGTTATGCCTTCACTCGGCTTTTTGGAGCAGAGTGCCCCCATGAGCCAGCACCCATCCGAGTTCATGTAGTGATACCTCCGGCCCACGGGGAGGAGGCACTTGATTCAGCAGTGGCCTTCTCGTTCCCTCTCTGTGGCCCTTGCGACCGGGAGTGGACTCTAGAGCTCGCTCTTAGCACTTTGAAGACTCAGGCAGTTGAGTTTTCTCATCATGTGAGCGACCTGGAGGTGACAGATGTGATAGGCCGGCTCTGGGAGTTGGCTCATTTTTTCTTGGATCCCATGGGCCACAGCCCACTGGCGCCTGATCCGTGATTCTTGCAGTACACCGGGTGGGCAGATTCGCAGCCGCTTGGATGGGGACTACTCTCCATCCAAGCCGCTTGCGAAGGCCCGCCGCACGGTTGAGACAGCATCTACCTCAGCAGGTCATCCATGAGGATCATCTCATGGAATGTACAGGGCCTGGGTGGAGCACATTTTATACGCTATCGAGGTTGCTTGAGGCAGGAGCTTCAGAGATGCCTGGTTGGTGGCAACATTGATATTTTGATGATGCAGGAGCACCACTTGGGTGAGAGCAGGATCCGGAGATATGGTTCGGTGATGCCTGGTAGATGGGATACCTTTTGGTCTGCAGGGTTTGGTCCTTTGGGTGGACAGGGAGGAGTTTGCATGGTCATTGCAGATGTATGGCGGTAGGCCATTGTGGATCGAGGGATCATTGTGTGTGGTAGAGCACAGTATGTCATTCTGAGGATGCATGATGAGCTATTGGGCGTGCTCAACGTCTATGCGCCTAATCATGCTAGTGCCAGAGCAGAGTTCTGGACCCAGGTTACGGATGCATTGCCAGAGGCCGCACATTGGTGTGTCGGGGGGAGACTTCAACATGCTTGAGGACCCGGCCGATAGGGTGGGAGGCAGTCATGTTACACTGCACGGCATGGAGCTTGCAGCTTGGGACCGGTTTTGCATGACACTGAGGATCACTGATGCATGGCAGCATGGGGCCTTCTCCCGTTCTCAGGACAGCCTTAGTTTCTCTCGGTCGGCAGCAGGGAGGGACTAATCTATCATGGATTGATCGCTTTTATGTGGGCGACTGGTTAGGGGAGCGAGGGGGCTCCGTCGGCATTCTCGCTGGCACCTCATTTTTAGATCATGCGCCAGTCATCCTGACATGGGAGGAGAGGACACGGGAGCCCATCTTGCAGTTGAGGATCCCAGAGAGGGTACTTACAGATCCCAGTCTCGCTGAGGACATTGAGAGGATCTGGCATGATAGTCAGTGCTCTGACCAGGATGCAGCAGGCCAGTGTGCCCAGGGACTCATCGAGCTTAGCTCTTTTCTGCACGCTGCAGCTTTGACACGGCTGGGAGAGATTCGCGAGAGGGAGCATCGGCTGAGACGCAGCCTTGCCTCGTTACAGCGCCTCCAGGAGCAGTAGCCTGCATGTGAGTGGTTGGCGGCCCAGTTGAGCCAGGCACACCAGGAGGTTAGAGAGGCCGAGGAGCAGAGACATGAGTTTTACTATCGTCGTCAGGCCTCTTAGTGGACGCAGCTTGGTGATAGAGTGACTGGTGAGTTTTTTGAGATCACTGGACCCCGCCATGCTCGGGCAGGAGTCCGTCAGCTTGGTAGACAGGATGGTTCGGTAGCTACTGAGCGCGAGGAGATCAGAGCCATTGCCACTGCATTTTATAGAGATCTGCGTTCAACGGAGCCAGCCACCACTGAGGACAGAGATGCTTGCAGACAGACTGTGTGGGCCCATGTGCAGAGGAGGGTCACAGATCGTATGCGCTCAGTTCTTGGTGCACCTCTTTCAGAGATTGAGCTTGCCGAGGCCTTGAGGGTTCCTGCCGCGACATAGTTGCCCAGGGGAGGACGGACTGACGCCGGCCTTTTTTATGCGCTATTGGGACCTTTTGGGGCCAGGCCTCCGCAGGGGCTTTCAGCATGTTTTGGACACTGGGGTGATGCCGCAGAGCATTTCAGAGGGCTTGATCTATCTTATCCCCAAGGGGGAGGGAGTATCAGATGATATTCGGCATTGGAGGCCTATTACGATCCTCAATACCGTCTACAAGGTCTTAGAGCAAAGGCCTTGAGTTTGAGGATCCAGCCCTTCTTGGGGGAGTTGATTCATGCTACTCAGACAGGATTTGTCAAGGAGCGCAGTATCCTTGACAACATCTTTACTTTCTGGGAGGCGACAACCAGAGCTAGATTTCTTGGCGAGGACTTGGTCATGATGCTTCTCGATTTTGAGAAGGCATACGATAGAGTTGATTGGGGTTTCTTAGAGGGCACTATGCTTTGCCTGGGCTTTGAGCCAGGATGGATCAGAGGGGTGGCAGCTCTGTATTCCACAGCTCACAGCCAGGTGTTGATTGCAGGAGGACGGGGGCCGAGTTTTGAGCTGACCAGATCAGTCCGTCAGAGGGGTGTCCTCTCGCCCCCTTTCTTTTTCTCTTCTTTGCGGAGGCTATGAGCATGTATTTGATGGCAGAGGAGGTTGGTTTGAGAGGACTACAGCTCCCAGTCTCCGGGGGGAGGACCTGCTTGATGCTGAGTTTGCAGATGACACGGGCTTATTTTTGCATGGCCAAGAGGCCAATCTTCTTCGGGCAGAGCAGTCGCTCCAGGTTTTTAGTGCAGCTTCGGGAGCATTGATCAATTGGCACAAGACAATGGCCTTTTGGATCAGTAGTGCTCCCACTCCAGCATGGAGCCCGGACCCCGGTTTTAGATGGATTCCTCCAGGCACAGCAGTGCGGTATTTGGGATGCCAGATTAGCCTAGATTTGTCACCTGAGCAGCAGATTGCCCCGCTTCTTCTGAGCATTCGGAAGAAGCTTTTGTATTGGAGTACAGCTCGACTATCCTTGGCTGGGAGGGTGGTGGTGGCAAATCAGGTGCTGTTAGGCGACCATGTGGTACATTACGTCTTGCTGGATCTTCTCGAGCTCTTGCATCAGCCAGGTACAGAGGCTGATTAGGAACTTTCTGTGGTCTGGGTGGGACGGTCAGTCAGCTCGGGCAAAGGTTGCATGGGCAGTTATTACACTTCCGTTGGCTCAGGGAGGTTTGGGCATTATAGATCCAGTCGATCAGAGCAGAGCCTTATTGGGGAAGCTTATTGTTTGGGGGTTGCTTCCAGGCGCTGAGCCTTGGAAAGAGCTCCTCTTGCAGCGGCGGCTGCAGGCTCGAGCGCCCCCAGCAGGGGGCACTTGGGCACCAGAGAATCGCTGGATCTTCATAGAGATGAGGAGGACATGCCTCAGTAGAGGATGGGAGGAAAGATTTGCTTTGAGTATCCAGAGAGCTTGGGAGCTGCTGAGACCGGGGCTCTCTCAGCGACCTCCTTCTTGTGTTGAGGAGCGGGCCAGACAGCCGCTCATCTGGGAGCCTAGCGGTTCGCACAGAGCAGGGTCATATGCTGGGTTCTCGGCCTCATTTAGCGTGGGGGCCTTTAGCGGTAGGCCCAGCTTGTAGTTTTGGAGACTGGCAGGCCTTCTGCAGTCTCCCAAAGGAGATACAGGTGGAGAGGCTGAGTCACTTCAGAGGGGGTTGATTATGAGAGATGATATTCAGGCGGCACTCACAGAGGAGTGGTTCACGCCTCTCGAGCCAATGACCCCACGGTGGATGGGAACCTTTACACAGTTGGAGATCCTGATTGCTGTCAGAGCTTGCACTGAGGATGGCAGTTGCCTCTACTATGAGATTCAGGATGAGGGCAGACTCCAACGAGTGGAGGTGGAGTCGCCTTTGGTTGCAGAGTGCACCTTTCAGAGGATTCGGGTAGTGGCTGCCGCTTCTCGGAAGTGGCATATAGACCCTGATCCTGCTGATGTGCTCCCGGATTGGCGCATATGGGCATATGCAGCGTGCCCCTTGGCCCGGCTACTACAGTGGGACCCCGGGGAGTACGAGTGGCATGATCCTTATGCATCCCTTGAGGCCACAGAGATTACCTTTTTCCAGTATACTGTTCGGCTGGGGCGGCATATTTTGACGGCGAGGAGGACGGTCTCTCCAGCGGCGCGGGGCATTGGCAGCTACTACAGGGACTCTCACAGGAGTTCCTAGAGGATTTTTGGGCTCGGCTCTGTGCTAGTCGACAGGCCCGCAGGATCTCGACTTTTCAGTGGTTGGTCGCCCACACAGGGGCTCAGCAGTTGGCACTTGGCTTGTTTACAGGGGTCTTCCGGCGGCCTGCGTGCGATGCGGCCACCCTATGGAGACACAGAGACACTACCTTTGGGATTGCCCTCAGGCGCAGTAGATTTGGCTGCGGATGCTGCGTATTCTGGCTCCCCTCTCCCGAGAGGGTATGTTTACGTGGGGTGCCGCTGCTTGGTCGACTTCGTCAGGGGCCTGCTATGGGGCCTGCTATCGGCTATGAGATGGAGCAAGGCAGTCAGGCCATCAGATTTATTAGGGGCCAGCCTCACCTGGTTCCGGCACCGGATTTCTCGTCCGCCAGCTGGACACAGGAGAGGGATTTACGATGGGAGCTCCTCAGCAGCCTCACCATCTAGTTCACCTGGAGGGCCCGGTGCTTTACGGCCTTTGAGGGGAGATTGGAGCCACCAGCAGAGACTGTACATGGTATTTGGCAGGAGTTGATCCACACCCTGCAAGGACAGTACGACCGCATCCGGGGAGAGCGGATGAGGCGATCTTGCGGCGCCAAGCCTTTCACACCACTTGGCGCTGTGGCCCCTTCTACACCTTACACACGGGATCCCCCCGTTGGCACTACAGGCCACCTGTTTGGATCTTCCCCCCCCCCCCTATTGTATGATTTAGCCTCTCAGTCCTTTGTACTGATGCTTGTATTTTGCAGCACCTAGGGAGAGTCTCCCGGGTTGCCATGCTGTATTCACTACTCTGTTCTCTTATGAGCAGGAGAGATCTTTTGTAGCCCTACGGGCGTTTTTATATAACTAATGAAAGGATCTTTTCTCGAAAAAAAAAATAATTCTTTTTGGCTTGTTCTTGAAACCACGATTTGTAAAGATGTGACCAAGCTTGCCACCATGGTGATTACATCTGATAGCTTTTCCTGACTATTTTCTTGAGTGACATTTGATGTGCTTTTAAGTTTAGACTCGTGCTCAAGTAGTGAAAAATCAACTCCAGTTAGAATTTTATCAACATTTTTAAGTGTGGACATAAGAACATCATAGGGGATTTTGTCGACATTGTTGAGAAGAGCTACAAACCACTTCATCTTCTTCTTGATTCGTGCTAGTTGTTCCTTGAGTGCCTTGAACTTGTTGATGTGAGCTGCCATTGTGTTAGATTCTTCTTTGTCCAATCTGTAAAACTATATCAAAAGGTTAATCTTGGAGCTTTTAGTTTCACTTCCAAAGACCTTATTGAATTCTCCCATGCCTTCTTGCAATCTTTTATCCCTGCAATGTGATGTACAACTCCATATCCCAAGCTCTGAGCTATTATGCCAAGTGCTATTGTTGAATGTGTTAAGTGACGTGCTATCACTATCTTCACTAGGCTCAATTAGATCCCATAGCCCTTTTCTCATTAACGTGTACATGGTTTTCATTTGCTTAGTCCCCATTAAACTTATTTTCCTTTAATGTGAGTCTCTCCATCATGTACGACAAGGGGGTCTTACCAATAGTATTGACAGTGATGACTATCCCTTTTTCACAATATGCAATAAGAAGGTAGGGAAGTTCTTTGCACGTGATAATGATTCACGGTTAGTGTCTAGTCTCAATACTACAAGATTGGTGATGTACTTTGGTTTTTCATACTATGATGATTTCAAGTTGATACAGGTGACTAAGATACAAACTATGTGCTAAAAATGAACTAAGTATGATGAAAACTCACTTCGATTGAGTAATGCAAGTGGATGAGATGGATTTTGATGTAAGAGAGGGTTTCATGTACTGGAATAGCACTCTAACTTTCTAATTTTGATTTTAATTAAGCTCAATTTTTGTTAAAATTTTTGTTAATTGATTGCTAATGATAATGACTAAGTGCTAATCATAATAATTAACATGTTTGAATATTGGAGGCTTCAATTGAGCTTAATGGTGAGAGATTTGATGGGGATTTTGTCATTCACTTCTTCCTCTTGATGAGGAGCTTTGGATAGATCCAAGAAACCAGCTCAAATCTCCATGAAAAAGGGTGAAAAGGAGCAAAAGGGGAAAACTAGTTTTTATACTGTTGTGCTGCTCACTCCAGTGGATGGACTTGACCTAATTGTGAGCATACAAGGAGAATCGACGAAAAGACTAGTGTGGCGGGCTAAATCGCTTTTGTGTGGCCGTACAACACAAAATAAGCTGATATCTTGGAACCGTGAGGTTGCCCACTTTTGTGAGCAAGAATTCCCTAGAAGGGTTTAGCAAATGGAGCTATGGATTGAGAGAATATACCTCTGCAAATTTGGGCCACAAGGAGAGCAAATGGATAGGCTTGTGATTGGTGACTATAGTTGATTAGTAAAGTGATTAAGTTAATGTAAGCTAAAATTAACGATTTGGGGATAGGGAAGGCTCTAATCCCATGTTAAGAATCATGGGTACCATGTGCATGATTGGTGATTAGTGTTAATCCTATATTAATTTGGTGATTAAGCTAATCTGAATGACGCCTAAACATAAACATGATGATTAACTGCTAAACTAATTAAGTAGGAGACTTAAGCACAATTAGGTTACAAGATTGAGACTTGTACTCATATAGAGGCTTAAGAGCTTGCTTTATATTTTATTGCTTGAAATGGCTCCCTTTTATATAAGGAGGTACACCCTTGGGCTTGTATATCAATGTGGGATAATTCTCAACTCTTATCACATTCTCTCTAGCTCTCATGTCACCTCAAATCCCAACACATATGAGTATGGTTGAGCTAGAACGATGGTCAAACCAAGAGGGTAAATCAGATCATTAAGAATATACTTCAAGCATATATGAATAAGAAGCAAACTTTAGATTTTCTAGATTTGGAGTTTTCTTATAACAGTGCCAAACATTCAAATACATGCTTTAGTCCATTTATGGATATATATGAATTTTAACCTAGAGGTCTAGTAACATTAGTATTAGAGAAGGAAAAGGTGTAGGTAGCTAAAGACTTTCTTGAGGATATGAACTGAATGATTAAGCTTGCTCAAGTCAACATAATTAAGCTTTAAAAAGGCAAGAAGTTATGTAAATTCTCATTGAAGAAAGGTAAAATTTACTGAAGGATAGAAAGTCTATTTCAAAGTACGTGATTCTTTAGCAACTTTGAAGATTGGAAGATAAGCTACACTATCTCGTGGTGGGTATTGTGATACATTCCCAATACTTAGAAGAAAAGGTGGAAGTTGCTTACAAAATGAAACTACCAAATGGATGTATAGTACACAAAGTCACTTGCACTTATGATTTAAATGTCCACATCCACACACACAAGGGGTAGATAAAATATATACATCAAAATCATGGCGTACGGCCATAAAATAACCATATGAACTAATAATCCAAGCAGACACAAAATAGTATCCTCCATGTTGGAAATAGGGTTACATTCCAACAGGCTTGTAGAAATGCACACGTACACACACAGTGGAGAAGCTGAAGGAAGCACACAATGAGATGGTAAAAATAGGTAATGAATGTGCTCTGTAAAAATATGATAAGTATACCCCAAGATGGGTGTATACTAGTACATGGGAAAAAACCTCCTAAAGAGGGAAAAGTGCCCCAAATGGTCCTAGTGTGTTCACATCACTACCAAATATGGCTATAAATCCCCCTAGGAGTGACGATATGCACAAGGGGTGAGCTGGCACTAAAAGTATAGAGATGTGATAGGCTCTTTGGACTATGAGAGGGAGCCCATACTAATCCCCAAAGGGATGTAAGTTCAAAGCTTTGCAATAAGGTTCAAACTTCTCTCGTGTGAGAGAGCCTTCTTGAATAAATATGCCATGTTGTCCTATGTTGGCACATAAGCCAAGATGATTTCCCTTGTAGAGCATCTCTCCCTGACATAATGATAATGCACCTCAATGTGCTTAGTGGGAGGATGAAAAATTAGATTCCTCGCTCACAACTGCCATAGTGCTCTGACTGTTAGTAAAGATGGTAGTGGCTAAGGACTCGTCAATACCCAAATCAACACAATAAGGCATTTGAGCTAAACACAATCAACTATAGCTTTAAATGCTACCTTGTACTTAGCTTCACAACTAGAAGTGGCCATTATGGGTTGCTTCTTTTTTAGCCATAATATATATGAATCACCAAGGCAAAAGCAAAAACCACTCATGGACACTTCTATGTCATAACATCCAGTCCTTGTAAATGCATGTAGCTGTGATATTTACCCCCCTTGAGATAAAATAGCCCAAATTGCTTAGTGCCCTTTAGGTAATGGAACACCCATTTGTTGACAGACTGCCAATACTTTGTGCCTGGGATATGTATAAATTTGCCTAATACTAAGATCCCATACTGAATTTCAAGTCTACTATTACATAAGAAGATAAGGCATCCATTGATACAGACCATCATCAAAAGGGTCACCTACATCTTCAAGACTAAGTTACAAACTAGGTTCCATAGGTGTAGTAATAGGTTTGCAGTCTCCAAAATTGAACCTCTTCCTCCACAATGCCTCTATGTATTTTGTCTGTAGTAGCATAACAATGCCATCATTACACTATCAAAAGTTAATGCCCAAATAATAGTACAACATGCCAAGATCTCATTTCAAAAGACCTCTTTAAATCAACTATAAAAGCTTATATATGAATCGTCATCTGGGCCTATGAGCAGCATGTCATCAACGTACAACATGATGATAAAAAAATCATCTTTAGCTCTCTTAATGTAGAGAGTACCATCAAGTAGGACTGTTGCAAAAACCTTGTGCAACCAAGTATGCATGTATCTTATTATACCATGCTTTGGGAGCCCACTTAAGGCTTACCAAGATTCTTTCAATATGTATACTTTTGATTCCTAACTTTTTGAATAAAACCATGAGGCTGAGATACATAGACCTCCTCATGTAAATCTCCATTCAAAAAAGCAATTTGATGTCCAATTGACGTATATTCCAACCTTTATGTGTTGCAATGCATTGATACTCTACATAGTAGTCATATGACATGTGGGTACAAAGGTCTCACCATAGTCAATGCCTTTTTCCTATGCATAACCCTTTGCAACAAGCCTTGCTTTGTATCATTTAATACTACCATTAGCTTTATGTTTAAGCTTGTAAACCCATTTTGTGTGCTAATGGCCTTCTTGCCATGAGGCAAATTAGACAACTCCTAAGTAACATTTTTTTAGTGAAGCATCATATTTAGATTGCATAGAATTGTTTTAATTCATTTGCTCCATCAAAGGAGATAGGTTCCTCTTTATTAAATAAACTGGCAAAACAATAAGAGCATGACCTGTGTGTCAACATGATATGCATGATGAGAACTGCACATGTTCTGCTAAGCAAAGGAGTGGCTAATTTGCTATCATGTAGTGTTTGCACTAGCCATTTTGGCATACTTTGTGACTCCTTAATTTCCCTTCTTTCCTCATCAACAGCATCATCCACATTTGCCTCACATCAATTGGCTCATATGTGGGCTGAAAAACATGACGATTTGTAACCTGTGTGGGCTGATTTTCAAAATTTGTTTAAGTATCCAAATTATCTACAGCAATATGTCTTGCATTGAATAATGGAAGGAGAGTTGAAATGTCCTCTGAATATACATTTTGCTATTTTTTACATAAAAGCAAGGGTTGAATTGCATCTTCCACAAATACAACATCTCTACTCACAAGAATACACTTGGTTGAAGGATGATTGAGACGATAACCTTTACTTTCCGAGCTGTATCCCACAAAAATACATTTAACATCCTTATCATCAAGCGTGCTACAAATTTGCTTAAGCACACAAGTACATAATACATGTGCCCAGTTTTTTGTGCTGAAGGATTGAACTGGCTGGAAAGAGTTGATGTGGATGAAGAGGAGGAAATCCTTGATGAGAATCCAGATTTACTATCACTGTTAGAAGTGGATGTGGATAAGATTGTTTCCCATTATAGTCCAACTTTGGATATGGCCTAGACGTTTGTATTGGAGAGCATTGTCTTAGATGATGTGGGTGTACCGAAGGAAGTCCAAGCTCTCATCTAGGTAGAAGAAAATCATGAGAAAGTTATGAGCTAGAAGACATGAATTTGGGCGATGCGGAGGATCCAAATATAGTTCGTTGTCAGTACTAAAACAAAACTCCAGAACTTATTAAAATCATATGTAGATGTATTTTCTTGGAGCTACAAAGATATGAAGGGAGTTGATCCTCAGTTTTATCAATAACATATCGAGCTCAAGGAGGATGTCGTTTCCCGTCAAAACAAGCAACAACGGTACTGGATGAATCCGAATTATCCAAAGCAGGTTAAGGAGGAAATTGATCAACTTTTAAAAGTAGGATTCATAATCCAGTGGATAAAGTGACATGGCTATCGTCGATCATAATTGTGCTGAAAAAGAACGAAAATCTTTGAGTATGTGTGGATTACTGGAAGCTCAATGGCAACATAGACAAATCCTTTTTTGCTCCCGTTCACAGATTCGTGTTAGATCTTGTAGGCCATGAGATGTATTCTTTCTTAGATGGTTTCACTGGATACAATCAAGTTCTGATGGGCCCAGACAATCGTGAAAAGATAGCTTTTGTCACAAAATGGGGAGAATTTGCTTCCAATGTGATGACATTTAGTCTAAAGAATTCTCCAGCAACATTTCAAAGAATGGTTCAAGATTTTTTCTATGATTACTTGGTTACATTTATGAAAGTATTCTTGGATGATTTTAGTGTCTTCAGCAAAATGGTGGAGCATCTCCTATTTTTGACACTCTGTCTTGAAAGGTAACGAACCGCTTGTCTGAGTCTCAATCCGGCTAAATGTGCATTTGCAGTCACTAATGGAATTTTGTGGGGGCATGTAGTGTCAGCATAGCTGGAATTGTGGTAGATTCCGAGAAGATGGAAGTAATTAAAGATTTATAAGCACCCCACAATATTAAAGAATTACAAAGATTTTTGGGTCAAATTAAATGGCATAATAGATTCTTGTGGTACCTGGAGAACGTGGCTTATTCAATGTATCTTCTCACAAAGAAAGATGTTCCATATGTGTGGACAGAGGCCTATCAGCAATCTTTTTGGTAATTTACAACAACTGATGTTAGCAGTCGCACCGATTGTTCAACCACTAGATTGGTCCAAACCATTTCATGTCTTTGTTGATGCCCCTGATGTAGTAATTGGAAGTGTATTTATGCAAGAATCTGAGGATGGATGGTTCTGACTAGTTTATTGTGTCAACGCGGATGTTGTCAAGAGCAGAAAGGAATTATTCTACTATAGACCGAGAGGCACTTGGAATGATTTATTCAGTGAAGAAAGTTTGGCATCATCATTTGGGCAATAAATATTCTGTTCATGTAGATGATCAAGCTTTGGAATTCTTATTCAACAAGCCCAATTTATCATGAAAATTAGCAAGGTAGATACTAATATCGCAAGAATGCGAATTTATTGTTTGTCATACATCGGAAAATCAACATGCAGTTGTAAATTTTTTGTCCCGGATAGACACTGGAGAAGCTTCGAAAGGTGTATCAGATCAGTTTATCGGATGTAGATTTGTTCTAGATTATTGTAGCTCAAGATTGGTATGACAAAATAATAGAGATCTCCGGAAGCATTTAGCTCTTCGAAGTAAAACCTTTTTGGTAATTGCAGGTTAGTTATATAAAACGAGCATTGATCAAATAATCTGCCAGTGTGTCCAAGTACATGAGCAACATGCAGTATTGAGACGAAAGCACACCAAGGTGTAAGTGGCGGTCGTTTTTCTGGAGGGGTAACCAGTGCCGAAAAATATTTCAAGCTAGATTATGGTGGCCAATAGTGATTAAAGATGCATGGAATTTTGCTCGAGAATGTGATGTTTGCCAGCATTTGGGCCAGCCAAGTGCATTAGACTGGATGCCCCACAATCCAGTGCTTCTAATGGAACCTTTTCAAAAATGGCGTCTGGATTTTGTCATACCATTTCAACCGCGAGCTCAAAGAACCAATAACAAATATATTCTGGTAGCCACAGATTATTGTACCAAATGGGTGGAAGCCAAAGCATTAAAAGATAATAAAGCTAGTTCTATTGTAAAATTTCTTTATGACCAAATTCGGATGCCCAATTAAGTTAGTTAGTGATCAAGGAGGACAATTTTTGAATGGTAATTAAAAGATTAACTTAATATTCATAAAAAGTCTACAATATATTATCTGTAAGCTAATGGTCAAGCTCAATCTTTTAATAAAATCTTATTGAGAATCTTGAAGAAAGTGATCAATGAAAATCAGACACATTGGGATCAAAAGTTGTATTCCGCACTTTGGGCATTCCGAACAGGTTACAAGTCAACAATATGACAAATGCCATTTTCTATGGTCTACGAACTAGAGGCGATAGCTCCAATGGAATTTGTGGCACCCATCTTAAGAGTGGCGGTGTCTACCATATTATCTTTCGATGAATCCAAAGCACACTGATTAGGATAGTTATTGGCTTTGGAAGAAAAGCAATTGTTGTAAAGTGTCTGGACATTTGACGTTATCCAGCACCAAAGGAAAGTATGGATCAATGCAATACAAAATTTTGATTTTTTGATATTAATGACCCGATTTTATTGTTTAATTCCAGGATGGGTCCACATATGGGTAAATTAAAGTTACGGTGGACATGCCTATACCGGATATTTTTCGGCGAGTGATAACCGTGTTGCACACACGTGCAAATGTGCATGTAAGATGGCTGAGTTGGTCTAAGGTGCCAAATTAAGGGTCTAGTCTGAAAGGGGAGGGGGGGTTGATTCTTTGAGAGAGGGGGGCACGTGGAGTGTTGTATGCATGAGGTGTAATTGAGTGCACGTGGGTGGGTGCATGCATGGGTGTGGTATGCATGCACATACGTGTGTGTACACTAGCATGTGCCTGCACGAGGTAATTGTGTGTGTGTGCTACATGCACGTGCAAGCGTGTGCACAAAAATGGGAGTGTATGGGGTGTATGTGCGTGTGCAAATGCAAAGAGGTGTAGGGTGTTTACATGTGTGAATGTGTGTAAATGGGTGTACACGCACGGTGCAAACGAGAGCAGGGTGCACGTCAGATGCGAATGTGTATATGCACATGCGTATGTGTGTATAAATGAGTGAAAATGTGGGTACACATGCGTGTGGGTGAGTGCACATGTGTGCGCATGCGCGGGTGAATGTGCACATACAACTATGTGCATATGGTACAAATGGGTGTGCATTGGTGGGGTGTTTGTGTGTAGGAGTGAACATGCATGCACATGTAGATGAGAATGCGGGTGCACGTGCATGAGCAAATGAGTGTGTGAGGTGCGCGTATGCGAGCAAATGAGTGTGTGAGGTGCACGTACGCAAGAAAATGAGTGTGTGGGATGCACGTGCATGAGATATGCATGTGTGAGAGTAAGCTACGGTCTACTGAGCTTCCAGATGCAAGCTCAATAAGGTCAAGGTTGAGGCTGAGAAGGAAGCAAAACTCAAGGGTTCCCTAAGCCTTAGAGGAAGATAAGAGGTAAGTCCTTGAGTACATTAAGTCTTACAACATTAGAGACAAAGTGGTACATGACTAGAAGGCTCAAAGAAGCCTAGGCAAAGAGAGCCACATGCTTCAAATGACAGCCCCATTGAGGTCAAATGAATAAACCTTATTGGCGAAGTGAAGAACCTAAGCCCATGTTCAACATCAAAGACGACAAGAAGGAGAATTGATAGCCCTATTCAAGGAATTTTTGGATGTGTTTGCTTGGAAATATATCTGAAAGTGGTGAAACATAGCATCCCTTTGCACATGAAGGTGCGAAACCATTCAAAAAGAGGCGTATCACATGAATCCCACAAGTACATTGAAATAGTAAAAGAAGAGCTAGACAAGCTCACTGTGTATAAAATTAAGCACACTGAGTGGGCGTCATCAATAGTGATCATTCCCAAAAAGAACAAAAAGCTTAGAGTGTGTGTTAACCTAAAAAAGGTTAATAGTCATCATAACTACCCGTTGTTGCTATACAGAGACCACATGTTGGAAAGGGTCCCCGGAGTAGAAGGTTGCACCTTCTTGGATGGCTTTTCTACCTACTAAGTGATGATCAACTTAGCCAACCAATATAAGATGTCATTTGCTACGAAATGGGAGACCTACGAATATGGGAGACCTACGAATATTGGGTCATTCCATTTAGATTGTGACTAATGTCCCACCACCTTCCAAATGTGTACAACCTTCGAGCATCTCCTTAGAAAGATTAAGGAGATATTCGTTGATGACATATGCGTACACTCTAAGTGGGAGGAGCATCTTGGTCATCTTCATCTAGTCTTTGAGAGATGCATACTCTATTACATCTCATTAAATCCACTCAAATGACATCTCTATGTTAAAATTGATGTTATTCTTAGATATGTCATTTTCAAGAACGACATCTCCATGGATGAAAATAAGATCTACGTGATCTTAGAGTTGCCACCTCCTATAACTATAAGGGGGTGTAGAGATTCATGGGACACATTACAAAAGATTTATCTTCTTGTATGCCATATATGCCAAACCTTCTTATCATGATACCATATATGGGACACATTACAAAAGATTTATCTTCTTGTATGTCATATATGCCAAGCCTTCTTATATACCATATATGGGACACATTACAAAAGATTTATCTTCTTGTATGCCATATATGCCAAAGCTTTGTATAAATTTGAAGAACGCAAGCAAATCCATCTTGAGAACCCCCCAACTAGAAATCTATTTTTCTATGTGCAAATGGATGCTTCAGCATTTGCTATTGGGTGCATGTTAGCACAGCCTGGGGAGCACAACATGGACTTCCCAATATGTGACTTTTGCTAGCCACCATTAACTCAATTATGCTGAACATAACTAAAAAAGGACTAAGAGAGAGGGGTTAGCCATGGTATATACCATGTGAAGAAGTACAGGCATTACCTTTGTTTTCTTTGTCGACCATCAAGCACTGTTGTATATGCTCACAGGGTGCATCATGAGATGGTTGCTTATTCTTTTGAAGTTCGATTTTAACATCACTATTTGAAAGGGATTTAGGCATGTCCGTGCTGACCACCTTTCTAGAATTCCAAATGGAGAACCCCCTTTAGAAGTGGAAAATAATCTTCTTGACATGGCATGAAGACATCGCCCACTTCTTGGCCTATGGAATTTCCATTGACCGGCCTGTCAAAAAGGATAGAGCTAGATGCCTCATCATGAGGAAATGCATTCATGAAGATGACTTTGTCTTGCCTTTCTTCAGGAAACCCATTTTGGCATAGGTGGAGGACACTTCGCCGCCGACGACATGACTGCCTACAAGGTTCTCCACACAAACTTTGGTGGACTCCTACACTCTTTGGAGATGTAGCTGAGTTTGTCAAGCACTACAATGAATGCCAAAGGTTTTTCATATCCACGAGAAGAATGGAATGCCCCTAACCCCTGTAATTTTGGAACAGCCATTTGAAAAATGGAGTTTAGGTTTTGTGGAACCAAGTAACCAGGTGCTAATGGAACTTAGTGTGTTTCATCATTGTCACCATAAATTATTTCATAAAGTGGGCTGATGCTAAATCTATGCAAAAAGATGACGGGAGAGCACCACCAAGTTTTCTATGAGAATGTGATTACATGTTTCCATTGCACACTAGAAATAGTGCGATCTCACGTTACACATTTTAAAAATGAAGTGGTGGAGTTCTTGTTTAAGGAGTTTCTTGTGGTGCACATAAAGTTGACATCTTACTACTTGTTAAGCTCACCATAACGTGTCATGGAAAGTTTCCAATCCACCGAGCTCGAGCTATGCTTAAGAGCTCCACCGTCACGTGTGGTGCACATAAAGTTGACATCTTACTACTTGTTAAGCTCACCATAACGTGTCATGGGAAGTGGATAGCTGCTCGTCTTGCCATGATCCTCCCACACTTGTTGTCACATCGAGGCGGTTCCTAATCCTATGGGTGGTGCAACTGCTCTCATGAAGACCGTGTGGGATCTCCCCGGAAGCCGATCACGGTGATAGCCTAATCACTCAAGCAAGAAAGAGAGGATAAGCAAGAGGGAAGCAAGAGAGAATGAGCGATTAGCACTAGTCCCGCCCAAACCCTAAGCATACCACATATGCTAGATTAGAGTTACAAGAGAGAGGGAGAGAGAACACTTCACTTCTATTGCATATATGGGAGAATATATTACAAACAAAAGAAGTTGGTTTTTATAGTTCTAAGCCTTTTCCCACTAGGCCGTCGTCTGGGGGTAAGTGATGAGAGGCGCCACCCAAAACATAGTTACAAGGCTTTTCTTTATGGTTTGGCCAATTACCCAAAATCCTCTTGTCTGTCCTTTGAAGCTCAAGACTTAGGAGTGTCTTTAGGGCATTTACCTCATCAAATGATGGGATTTACAATATAGTAGTGATGCTCATTACATAAGTGTGTGGACATAGTTGTAGAAATGTGTTAACCACATGTGGTTAACAGTCCCTTTCCTAAACTCGATTGCATCCTCGTGATCGGTGAAGAAGCTGTCGAGGCATGCTTGGAAATGGCACACTTTCTTGGTCTTCTTGTCTCTGTGGAAATGAGAGGGGGTGGGGGGGTTAGTAAGATGGAAAGAAGTTAGTGGAGTACTGGTGATTAAGTATCCAGCTAGTGGGATAGGCTCTTTGGAATTTTGCTTTCTTGTATGTGCCCAGTATTACTCTTTATTTTGATTTTGTTGTTTTCTTTTCTTTCTTTCCCTTTGTGGCTTTAACATTCTCATGAGAGGAGTTTAAGTACTTAAATGAGTAGACGAGCACATAATTCTTAATGACTAGTATCCAAGTGGGAGGTGGTGGTGTTGATGAGGGGTTAGTAAACAATGGTGTTAGTAGTGAGCAAGTGGTAAGGGGGGATTATGGAGGGACAAGGAGATAACTCACATGAAAACTGTTTGTGCTTTGAGATGCTATACGGGATGGCAATGTACATGTAGCAGTAGCATCTTCAGCAAGATACCTTAATGGGCATCTTGGCTTTGGTGTGGTGGTGGTGAGTGTTTTCTTTTCTATTTTGGTTATTTTTCTTCTTCTGTCGGTGTAGCTCATGGGACTGGGATCCTGTGTTGATGAGAGTGGTAGTTGACGGCGGTGAGGATCCATAGGGGTAGCAGCTTCTAAGTATGGAGGTAGAAGCTACTTTGGATTATTTGGTGTCCAAAGCTAAGGTAGCATAAGAAGAAGTTGTGGGTAGGATTGATGAGGCATGAAGCACTATTATTTGAGCGAAGAAAGGGTGATCCACGCGATGAATGTATTGCTTAATATTGGGAGGTGCATGAATGTATTGCTTAATATGGCTCTTACAAGTGGGGACTCCTTTGACCTTACATTAAAGTGCTAAGTCCATACACCATGTCTATTCACATGCCTTAGGAAGCATCTTTCAAATAAAAAATGAAAAAATGAAGGGGCCCTCTTGGAAGACTTTTGTTTTGGGGTAGGTAAATTTGATTTGAAGTTTTAAGCATCTTGTGCTCGGAATTTGGCAATCAAATTTCATGAACTACTTTGACGGTCATGGAAATTTTTTCTGTAGAATAGGTTGCAAACTTCAACTTTGCTTCTTAAAGCTTCTCAATCCAAGCTATACACAAAAAGTTACTGCCAAAATAGTGGCTTACAAAAATTCTGGACAGCTTGCTCAAATCTCTTCCTCACTTCTTCTCTCACACCCATAATCACACTCCCCACTTTGTAATGTTTTCACATTATGACCTTTTAAAACCTTGTCTCAAATAGAAAATTGTGATATCTTTTAGAATCTTTCTCCAGCACCTTTGACCTAGTAAAAAATGACGGCGGCTAAGACCTGGTCTAATTACAACCTCTTCATCATCAAACCACTTTCACACCGCCTATATCTTTGTTAAGGGAGTCGCCCTCTAGCTATAAAAAGGGTCCATCTATCACCATCAAAGACATCTTTCTTTAATCGCCGAAATCCCAAGAAAAAACGATTATGATGCACGTCAAAGCAACCCTCTTGGTGTTTTACAATAGTGGTAGCAATGTAAAATAAAAATCTCTCTACACACTCAATTGACACACTAGGATTTATGGTTGCCTGGCAGATAGCAATAAATTTTGGTTTACTCTCTCTCTCTCTCTCTCTCTCTCTCTCTCTCTCTCTCTCTCTCTCTCTCTCTCTCTCTCTCGCTTGTATATTGAAATGGAGACTCAAGTAGTGGAGCTTGCCTAGTGTCTATTTTTTAAAAGTTTGGCAACTAATTTACTATTTTTATTACAACCCAAATTTGTTGGTTACAACACACACCCACCATCCACCAAGTTACAAGGATGTATCCACCATAGCTAGAACCCACAACCTTGGGGAATAACACAATCACTCTATCCACTAAACTATTGTCGTGTTACACCCCCACTGATGTTTAATTTTATTCACATACTATAATATCTTTCTCTTTTATAAACTCCAAACGCAAAGCCCTTAGCTCTCGTTTGCAGAGGGAGATGGCATAGTGTCTTTCTATCTGAGGTTCTTAGAGAGAGCTTGCACAACCCCTCCCTCTATGCCTGGTGCTATAGAACTCCTAGCATTGACTCTTCTATATATAAAAAAGTATATCTGTGTCTTGTGTAGACAATAGCCTAGTAGATCACACCCTTATAGATCTCTCTCCCTTAAAAAATGTTGTTGTTTATGTAGATATTACATGTCCAAGATCCCCAAGGCGAAGAAAAAGGATATATTTTTTTTTAATGTGGCTCTATTCTTGGTGGAGAATATCATGTCATTTTATACAAACATGATGTAGCTCTCTTCTTGTGATGGAGACTATCACGCCATTGTATACAAACATGATAGTGGTTATACTAGCATACAATCATTGGTGAAGTAGATTCTTAATGGTGCTTCCAAAATTCTTACTCTCCTCCTTTGTTTACAATGACCAATTCTTGAGAATCCCTCTTCCTCTCTTCATCCTTCCTTCATTAAAGGAGTTGGGGTTAGTATTTTCAGTCTATCATTAGGCAGCAAGACGACTTCCATTAATGGGATAAGTATCTTTTATATAAAGTGCATCAAGACTTTTAAGTGCCTTGCATATAATTTCACTATAATAACATAAGACAAATCATTACATCTGTTACCATATTATAGTAGTGATGTGTGTGAACACACTTAGGACCGCCGGGGCACTTTTTCCCTCACTAGGAGGTTTTTTCCCCCGTGCATTGTATATACGCCCATTATCTTCTAGGGCTTGTTATCTTTCATTTTTGGCACTCATAATACACTACTGTGTTGTGCTCAAGCTTCCTCATCTTCTTGAAGTTGTGTGTGCATTCCTGCAACCCTAATTCCAACAATTGGTATCAGAGCAGGCTTCCTCCTCCCGGGCAGCATCACCGGCACCTGCCGCTTCATCTCCTCCGATTGCAACGAGGTTTCACGAGCGTCTGCAGGTTAGTATATGCCGTGGGAAAGCCCGTAGGGCTCGGTCGTTTCAGAATTTTGATCTGAAGTCATTTCGCCCTCCGTTTTTGCATTCCAAGTACTGCGCAGGCGAAATCGTCCTACTGTGCAGATTTTCTGTCAAGATTAAAATCTGCAGGACAGGTGCCCATTCGTCTGTTTTGGGCTGTGCTATATAGCACAGGTCGATTTTATACAGGTTTACCTCTTGCAGACAGCATTTACATCTAGTAGTACAGTCATTGGCCATGGCTGACAACAATGATGTATTCCGCATGTTGGCTGCTGAGGATAAGTTGGATGGCACCAACTATCCATTGTGGGCATATATGATGCGACATGTATTGGTAGCAAAGGGGTTATGGAATATTGTGCAGGGTATTGATGCACGTCCTATTGTGGCTGGGAATGCTGCAAACACATCAGAAACAGGTACTGTTGATGATGGTGCAGGCACAAGTGCTGTAGCAGCTGTTCGAGAACCACCACTTTCAGCAGAGCAGATTCGTTGGGATGGTAGAGATGCGCAGGCTCATGCCTTGATTGCGCTGTCTGTCAAACGTACCATTATCCCACATATTCGCTCCTGCAGGACTTCTAAGGATGCTTGGGATGTACTTGCCACATTGTATCAGGCAAGAAATGAGGCTCGTGTTGCTTACCTCCGAAAACAGTTGGAGAATGAGCATATGAACGAAGGTGATTCTATGGATAGCTTTTTGACAAAGATCAAGGATTTCAAAGAGCAGCTCATTTCTGCAGATGAAATCCTGTCAGACAGTTCACTTGTGCAGACTGTTTTGAATGGTCTACCAGATTCTTATCAGGGTTTTGCTTCCACTCTTCGCTTGATGATGAAAGGCAATCCCAATGCCTTATCATTTGAGGAGTTAGTTTCTGTTTTGCTGCAAGAAGACCAGTCAAGGCAAAACAGGAATAGTATGCGTGTCGCAGATCAAGCTTTCGGTGCTAGTCAGAGAAGCGGGAAAGGTAAAGCTGGCTTTTCTTCTAGTAAGCAGAAATCTGCAAATGCTGCGCAACCAAAGAAGGAAGACAAAGATGAGAAGAAGGGTGACAAACAGAAGACATTTTGCAAGTACTGTAAGGGAAATGATCATGTCATCAAAGCGTGTCCTAAGCTGGCTGCGAAAGAGGCTAAGAAGAAAGAGGCTGGTATGGCTGTTGCAGATGCCTCTCCTTCTAACAATGAATCTGCTAATGTTGTGCTAGATACAGAATGGGCATTCAATGCGCAGTGCAGTTATGACCCATCTTTGCATGACACATGTATGTCTGCAGTAGATTCAGATGTATGGTACTTTGACAGTGGTGCCACTAAGCATATCACCTCGCAGCGCAGTTTATTCACTTTCCTTGAGTCTGCTCCCACAGGGAATACTGTCACTTGTGCCAATAACTCCTCTTATCCCGTTAAAGGAGTTGGACAGATTGTGCTGAATGTTGCAAATGGCAACACCTTTACACTTTTTGATGCATTGTATGTGCCAGGGATCAAAAAGAATCTGCTGTCAGTCTCCGCATTTGCCAAAACAGGTTTGGTTGTAAAATTTGTGGATGACAGATGTACTGTTCATGATCTCTCTTGTGGTGACATCATTGTAGCATCTGGTTCACTATGTCGAGGGCTGTATAAGCTCAATATGGATGGCAAATGTGTAGAGGATTCAGCATGTGCTATTATGGATACGCAGGCTATTTCAAATGCAAAACTGTGGCATGCACGTTTTGGTCATCTGAATTTTGCAAGTTTGCTGCGCCTGCAGAAATCTGAAATGGTGTCTTCTTTGCCTAAGCTTGAGGCACCTGTCAAGCATGTTTGTGAGGGCTGCATATTGGGTAAAATGCAGCGTGCTTCCTTTCCCAAAGATGGATCAGTGAGAGCTGAACGCAGATTGCAGCTTGTTCACAGTGATGTTTGTGGTCCCATGCAAACTCCATCATTTGGAAACTACCTTTACTTCGTGACTTTCATTGATGATTTTACCAGGCATGCATGGGTATATCCTTTGAAGGCAAAGTCCGAAGTGTTTTTGTGCTTCAAACAGTTTTTGGTTATGGCTGAAAATGTGTCAGAAAGTAAGATGGGCACCCTCCGTTCAGATCGAGGGGGGGAGTATATGTCTTCAGAATTTAATGCATTTCTGGCTGAGCGTGGGATAAAACACCAATGTACAGTGCCGTATACACCACAGCAAAATGGTGTGGCTGAGAGAAAAAACAGGTCTCTCATGGAAATGGCAAGATGTATGGTTAAGAGTCAAAGTCTACCACATGGTTTTTGGCTTGAGGCTGTCATGTGTGCCACTTATGTACTAAACAGGTGTCCCACCAAAGCATTACAGGTTGTCACTCCATATGAGGCTTGGCATGGCCGCAAGCCATCTGTTGGCCATTTACGTGTTTTTGGTTGCCTGGCATATGCATTAGTGCCTGTGCAACATCGCAGAAAATTGGATGACAAAGCTGTCAAATGTATTTTTGTTGGATATAGTGCTGAGAGCAAAGGCTATCGTTTGTATCATCCACAGACAAAGCGCATTTTGGTTAGCCGTGATGTTGTATTTGTGGAAGATGCAGTTCAGCCCTTGGTTTCATGTACTAAGGAGACAGATATCAGCTCACGTGATGTCTATGATACATTGTTGCCTCTTTTCAGTGGTGCACAGTCAAGTGCAATACCTCATGAGGCAGTTTTTCAGCCTATGCAGGTTTTAAATGATGGCACAGATCAGCCTATATCTGATGCAGATGTGCATGATGCACTTGAGGATGAGAGACAAGAGATTGAGGGCTCTAGGAATATGCCTAGATGGCTGGTGCAGACTTTGCGTGACAGCAAGTTGGATGCCCCTTTGTCTAGTCGCACTCGTTCTGGCTCTCATGGTGCCTCTTATGCGTCAGATTGTTATGCATTGGCTGTTTCTAGTATGTGCGATGAAAGTGAGCCTGTTTCATTTGATGAGGCACAAAGTTCAGAAAATTGGATGGCTGCTATGCAAGCAGAATACGATGCTATTATGAAGAATGGTACATGGTCTTTATGTGACTTGCCCCCTGGCAAGAAGGCCATTGGCACTAAGTGGGTATACAAATTGAAGCGTAAGCCTGATGGCACAGTGGATCGCCATAAGGCTAGGCTTGTTGCAAAAGGTTATGCTCAAGAGAAGGGCATTGATTTTGATGAGACTTTTGCTCCCACATGTCGTATGACCACTGTTCGTAGCATCTGTGCATTAGCAGCTCATAATGGTTGGAATGTACATCAGCTGGACATAAAGACTGCGTTCTTAAATGGAGATTTGCATGAGGAGGTGTATGTATCGCAGCCTCGTGGTTTTGTTCAAAGAGGGCAGGAAAACAAAGTGTGCAGGTTAAAAAAGGCTTTATATGGTTTAAAGCAAGCTCCACGAGCTTGGTATGAAAAAATACATGCATATTTGACTGCACATGGGTTTCAGAATAGTCCAACAGAAAGCACTTTGTATGTTAAACGTGTGGATGGTGTACATCTAATCATTGCTCTCTATGTCGATGACATGCTGCTCACAGGACCAAATAAGAGTCATATTGCTGATTTTAAGGCTGATTTGAATGCCTCTTTTGAGATGTCAGATTTGGGGCATTTGAATCATTATTTGGGGATACAATTTAAGCAGTGTGATGGAGGTATTGCTTTGTGTCAGACAAAGTATATTGAAACATTGTTGCGGAGATTTGGCCTTGAAGACTGCAAGCCTATTGCTACTCCAATGGAAACAGGTTTGAAGTTGAGTCTTCATGATGCTGGAGATCACTTTGATGTCACACTCTATCAGACAGCTGTTGGTTGCCTCATTTATGTATGCATTACGAGGCCAGACATTCAGTTTGCAGTCTCACAGGTGAGCAGATTTATGCATAGCCCAGGCATTAAGCATTGGCAGGCAGTGAAGCGTATCTTTCGCTATTTGAGTGGTACTCGGCATCTTGGGTTGTTTTATCCCAAGGGGGGATCATTGCCGCCAGATTTACATGCTTTTTCAGATTCTGACTGGGCTGGTTGTTATGACACACGCGTGTCCACGAGTGGTTTTTGCTTCATGCTTGGAAGCTCATGCATATCATGGTTGAGCAAGAAGCAGCCTACTGTGGCCACTTCTAGTTGTGAAGCTGAGTACAGGGCAGCTTTCACAGCTACGGTTGAGTGTGTGTGGCTCAGACGCCTTATGGCTGATTTGGGTGTTGGGCAGCCATCTGCCACCACCATCTTCACTGACAGTCAGAGCGCATTGGCAGTTGCGCGGAACCCAGTGTTCCATGCTCGTACGAAGCACATTGAGGTGCACTACCATTATGTCAGGGAGAGACTCTCTGCAGGAGAGATCAGTTTGGCTTATGTGCCAACGCAGGATAACCTTGCAGACCTTTTCACAAAGGCTCTGCCTCGTGAGAAGTTCGAAGCTTTTCGCAAAGCTTTGGGCTTACTCCCTTTTGTGGATTCGTCCACATAGCTAGACACTTCCCTATACATGAGTGCTAGCTCTTGTTCACCGCATCACTCCAGGGGGGATTTGTTACCATATTATAGTAGTGATGTGTGTGAACACACTTAGGACCGCCGGGGCACTTTTTCCCTCACTAGGAGGTTTTTTCCCCCGTGCATTGTATATACGCCCATTATCTTCTAGGGCTTGTTATCTTTCATTTTTGGCACTCATAATACACTACTGTGTTGTGCTCAAGCTTCCTCATCTTCTTGAAGTTGTGTGTGCATTCCTGCAACCCTAATTCCAACAACATCATCCCTTATCCATTTGAAAAAGAGTATTATAGACTAGTAAGATGGTTAGCCATAATACACTATTCATTTTATGCATCAAGAACCACTCTGCATGGCCAAACCATATTCTGATGTTGCTTTCGTACAATAGCCCTTGCTCTTTTTAACTCACATAAAAAATAAGAATTTAATGTAAGGCATTAGAAAGATAAAGATGTTATTGAAGCACTTAGCATCTTTGTTTTCAGGTGAGTCTAGCTCTCCATTCTATAAAGTCCAACAATTGTATCAAAGCAAAGCTTTTCCATAGCTTGTTTTCTTGCGTTTCTCTCTACACTGTGTGAAAACTTCCATAGCTTGTGTTCAAGATTTTGATAGCTTGTTTGTAGAGCTCAATTTGAAGCTTCCATTGAAGCTCTCTTTCTTGCTATGAAAGGAGACTGTTTATAACTTGAATTAGCTGTTTAACTTCATGAGTCAGCTACCATACAATCAATTTATACAAGGGCTTCAAGCTAGAACCAATAAATTCAACATAGCTGTAATTTTCAAATTTTCATAATCAGATCATTTCACTCACGTTAGATTGTCAGTCGGATCATTTTCAGGAAACAATCCAATCCCACTTTTGCACCACTTCACTAGGTGATGACATTTGGCAAATAGAATCACTTGTTTATGTGATCATTTTTTGTCTTGAATCATTTCCAAGTGCAATCACCCGATTCTTGGATCGTTTAGAGGCTACACACTCGGTAGCATCAAATTTAACTCTTGAATCATGGGTTTCTCTTCGATCACTTGATTTAACTCTTGAATCGTGGGGTTTTTCTTCGATCACTCAATTTAACTCTTGAATCGTGGGGTTTCTCTTCGATCACTTGATTTAACTCTTGGATCGTCACCTTCTCCGATAGACTAATTCCACTCTTTGATTGACAATTCCACTTTCTAGAATCGCTTCAATTCCTGGTTCTCCAATGATTTTACTCTCTCATAGATTCTACTTTTCAACTGATTCCACTTTCTTCGGTCATCCTACCTCAATCAATTCCTCTTTTGGGATTGTCTGATTCTTCTTTTTAGGATCAATGACCACTTCTCCAATTGCCCAATCGTACTTTTCAATCGTCTAATTAGTTATCTCCAATCGCTCTGATCGGTGATTCGTCAATCATGTGATCTAGGATTTTCCATCATCCTGATCGTACCTCTTCGATCATCCATTTCTACAATCGTCGAATTTCACTTTCTTTAATCGTCGATTTCTCTCGTAGTGTCCAATTCTTCATCTCTAATCGTCCCCGTTGGAGCCTCGAATCGACGGGGTGATCCAATTGAGGTTTTTCATTAGTTTTTCAATGAGTTCGATAAATAGCTACTATTGACTTTAATAATTCCAACTTTATTCTAGCATATTTTCTTCTCAAATTCTCTAGCATCCATGTATGGCCACAATAATTCAGCAAATGATTGACTTTGGTATTGAAAAAAGCTTAACTTTAAATTTTTTATAATGATTTAAGAAATTTATGGTATGAAATGTCCTTGTTGTTGCAAAGGGCTTATGGGGGCATCCGCCGATGGTGGTAAGACAAACCCCTTCCTACCACAATTGCTCATGCTACTCCTTAAAGAAGTTAGGGCTAACAAATCCAACAAGTTTCTTAAATTAGTGTTGTCCGAAAAAGAAGGGATTCACATGATGCTCAAGCTTTGGCATTTATTATCTTATCGATTAAATGGTCTATTATTCCACACATTTTCTCTTATAAAACATCCATACTTGCTTGGATTACTCTAGAAGTTATGTATTAGGCTAAAAATGATGTAAGGATTGCCTATCTCAGAAGGCAACTTGACAATGAAGATATACAAGAAAAGGTGTCCATGAATGAACATTCAACTAAATTACAAGACTTGAGAGAGCAACTTCTCAATATTGATGAAAACATTCCTGAAAAGAACATCACCCTTAATTATATACTTGAATCTTATATGGGATTCAATACTTTCCTCTATCGTTGATTGAGAAGCAATACAACCCCTCTAAGAACCTATCAAGAGCTTTTAAGCTTACTGTCAGGAGGAACAATCCATATAAAGAATGTTTTCAAGAGTTCTAGAGCAGTGATCAAGCTTTAGCAACCAAGAATAAGAGTAAGATATTTCAATGGTGGATGACAAATTCCAACAAAACTTCTAAGGCTAAGGGTGATTCCAAAAAGCCAAAGAAGGTGACTTGCTAGTATTACAAAAAACCCAGCCATGCAATTGAAAATTACTTTAAACTTCAAAACAAAGAAAAGAAGAAACATGGGATGTTAGAGGATCTTTCTCAACTTGATCCACCACCAAAGTTTGTTTATGAAGGATGCATCCTTAGTAAACTTGCTTGCTTATCATCAAAGAATGCAACCGATAGAGCTGATCACAAATTGTAGCTTATACATCGTGATGTGTGTGGTCCAAAGAGGAGTACTTTTTGGGAAGAAACTTATACTTTATTACATTCATTGATAAATACATTACAATTGGTCTTACCCCATGTAGGAAAAATCAGAGGTATTTTCTCATTTTCAACACTTTGTTGTTGCTAAGGTCAAAAATAAAATTGGTTTAAAAATTTAAACTCTCCGGTCAGACATAGGGGGGAAATATATGTCCAATGTATTCAATGTTTTTTTGGCACAAAAAGTTATTAAGTACCAATGTATAACTCCTTATACACCATAACTATGGCTGAGAGATGTAATATATCTGCTAATTCTCAATAGATTTTGCCTATTGAACCTTGTTTGTTGCAAGGGGGGATGCTCAAGGAATTGATGCACCATCTTCAGATGAACAGCAAGATGCAGTAATCAATTAATTGAGGACTTACCTAGATGGGTTAGAAGAACCTTGCAGAAAAGCAAATTGTCTACTTCTTTTACAGAGAGTAGAACCAGATCCAATGCTCGAACTTCTTCAATAGATATTATTACAGTTTGCATTTCTTAGTTCTCTACATAAGGTAGATGAAATTGAGCCTTTTGAAGAGGCTTAAGAAGATCCAAATCAAGTGAAAACCATGTAAGATGTAAGTCATTCCATTCAAAAAAAGAAAGCTATTGGTACTAAGTGGGTTTTTATTTAAAGTAAAGAGAAAGTTAAATAGATCAGTTATAGATTCAAGGCCATACTTGTTGCAAACGGTTATGCCCAACAGAAAAGGATTGATTATGATAAAACTTTGTATCCCACTTCCGCTACTATGACCACTATCCACTTTATTATTACTTTAGTAGTCCACCATCATGAATGGAAAGTGCACCGATTGGACATTAAAACAACATTCTGAATGGTGGCTTGTGGAAAAAAGTTTATGTGAGTCAACCAGCTAGATTTGCCTAAACTAATCAAAAACAGAATGCAAACTTAATAAAGATTTATATGGTTTGAAACAAGCTCCCAAAGCTTGGTACCAAAAGATTCATGCCTATTTGACTAAACAAGGATTTCAAAATAGTCCTACGAAAAGCACTTTATATGTAAAAAAGGAAAAGCAAGATTTTCTTGTTGTTATTCTCTATGTAGATGACATGCTAGCACTAATAAGGATTTCATCACAACCTTCAAGGTAACCTTGCCTCAATTTTGAGATGTTAGATCTTGGTTCTTTGCACTACTATTTAGGTATGCAGTTTATATAGCAAGATGATGGTATAGACATAAGAAGACCAAATATATCAAGATACTACTCAAGAGGTTCATATGAAAAGTTGCAAAACTAATTTCTACACCAATGGAACCTAGTGTAAAACTTAGTCTATGATGCCCCGGTGAACCATTCAACATAACCACTTATGATCAAGTTGTTGGAAGCCTAATCTATTTGTGCAACCTCATGGCCCCCAGACATCCAATATGGTGTGTCACAACTTTAAAAGTTCATGCATTATCTAGGCATTAAGCATTGGTAGGCAGTTAAAAGCATCTTCACATACTTATAAGGCATTCAATACCTTGGATTATTTTATGCCAAGGGGGGTGATCTAGAACTATAGACCTTCAGCGATTCTGAGATTGGGCAGGCGATTACGATACATGACAGTCGTCGCGATGAGAATGGGTGGGTGCACATGTTACAAATATACGTGTTTTTAGTTATTTTTTAATATCTTATTATGCTTTTTTGGGTTTTATGTTTTTAATCATTCTCGGTGAAGGTAGTGAGTGTACACTTGAGCAGGGTGGTGGCTACATTACATATGTATACATGGGCTTAGCATTCGAGGCTTACATTGCACATCCTCATCGGTTGAGGGTGGATAATTGGTTACATATCCACAATGAAAGTTTAGACACCACCGTGGTCTTCTTTGTCGGTATGTTTGTCTAAACTTTTGCCTTCCGTCATCACTAGCTGATGTTGTGGTGGTATGGGCATCATACTTTTCTTACCTAGCTAGGGTACCCATTCCCTCTTAGTGACCTCCCTAAAGGGTTGATGGGGTTGAGGTTTGGGGGGGATGTCTTCATCTTTGTCTAAGCGAGGTTTGAATTAGCCTATAGAGTTAGAGGGGGTGGACGATGTAGTGAGGTAAGAATGAGGTGTAGTGTTACAGGTTCCTTGTGGTGGTGGTGACTTGGAGGACAATGCTTGGTATATTGATAGGTTTAGGGTGACCTTGTTCACACCAAAGGTAACATAACCATTCCATAAGGGAGCACCTCCTACCTCCATACACTTGTCCTAAAGTTGGTCGTGTCAAAGCACCTGTAGTTTTTCAACCATCAAACCGTAAGCAAATTGTTCTTTACTCTCACTACGCTACTCTAAGGCCACCACAATTTAGAGGCTTGGAACCAATTGTCCACCGACATGACTGAGTCAAGCCCAAATGCAAGTTGCAAAAGCTGTGTTGTTTACAACCACCTTATATGTCGTGCACTAGGTCCATAGAGCAAAGTGTAGCTTGTGCTCCCAATCTCTCCGCGATGCATCTATCGTCTTCGTGTGTGAGAATAGTGCACGACATCTTTTTTGTGCTCTTGGCTTGGATAGTTTGCTTGTGGGTAGTGTTAACCACATGTGGTTAACACATTTCTATGTGACAACTATGTCCGCGCACTTATGTAATGGGCATCGGTACTATATTATAAATCTCGTATTTTAATGAGGGAAATGCCCTAAAGACTCTCCCAAGTCTTGAGCTTTAAAGAACAAACAAGAGGATCTTGGCTAATTGGCCAAACCATAAAGAAAAGCCTTGTAACTATGTTTTGGCTGCCTCGGGTCACTTACTCTCGGGCGGCCTAGTGGGAAAAGGCTTGGCACTATAAAAGCCAACTTCTCTTGTTTGTAACATATTCTCCCATTTATGTAATAAAAGTGGAGTGCTCTCTCTCTCTCTCTCTCTCTGTCTCTCTTACAACTCTAATCTAGCATGTGTGGTATGCTTAAGATTAAGGTTTAGGTGTAATTAGTGCTAATTGCTCTTGCTTCTTCTCTCCCTCTTGCTTGAGTGATTAGGCTATCACCGTGATGATCGGCTTCCGTGGAGATCCCACATGATCTTCATGAGAGCAGTTGCACCACCCGTAGGATTAGGAACCATCGTGTGACAACGAGTGCGGGAGGCGATCACTGACGGTGGAGCTCTTGAGCATAGCTCGAGCTCGACGGATTGGAAACTTACCACGACATGTTATGGTGAGCTTAACATCTTTGGTGCCATTGTTGCCGGGGGAGCGCTAATCCGCTTCTTGTCGAAGCCTTCTCCTTGTTTGAATCCGACGATGGAGTCTCCTATACCTGGTGTCAATGGCATTTGGTTTTGGGTTGTTTGATTTGTTTTGTTGATTATTTTGGTTTTTTATAATGTTTTTGTTTTGATTTTGTACATAGTTTATGGTTGGGAGTAGGATTAGCAAGCTTTTAAGCAAAAAAACTAGAGACTTGAGTAATAAGAGAGCTTAAAAGAGAGGGGTTTTGCTTAAACCTAAAGTGTTTTTTTAATTAATTTTTAGCTTCCTCAGAATGTTTGTTTACATAGAATGTAGGTGCAATGTAAACCTTCTGATTAAGTGAAGTCCTAGCAGCTCCCTATCTTCTTTTGTAATGATGTAAGGAATAGCCCTTTCTTAAATAGGAAGGCTTACATTAGTGGATGTAAGGAATATGCCCCTTCTTAAACATGAAGGCTTACATTAGCATATTCATTGATGTGCTTGAATAATGTAGGTGATTCCTTGCTATAATTGTCAATTAATTCCTTGAGTATGAAGCTTAGTTCATCTTGTATTGCCAAATAAAAGTGTCATTTTGGTATGGTTCTTTCTTAGCTGATAGTCATCATACCTATCAAGAATGTCATCCACACCATTATCTAATTTTTCCATTATCTTGTGGATGGTGTATTTTAGAATCTACCTCTATGGGAATAGATTGTTGTCTATGCATTGTTGATGCCAAGATAGGAGTTCTATCATCCTCGTGCTTTTACTTTCATTTCACAGCATTCGTGAGCATTAAACTTTCACTAGGTCATTTATTTATCTGTTGAAGTTTTTAATTTTCAAACCAAACGGGGGCATGATGGTTTAGGAAGTGCATTCAATTATCATATCAAAATGTTTTCTTTCCATCGACTAGAGATAAATGGAAGTGAAATGGCTTCTAATCTTGATTAGAACCATATGTGCCATTCTGGTGGCTGTCACAAAGCCCCCTCCAAGTATCTGGCTCTTGATGTATTCATTTGGTTCAAGATCATGCCACATATGAGGTGGAATAGCACCATACTTGCATATGTTAACAATGGTGTATTTACCAAAGCAGTTAGGTCATAGAAATCATAATCAACAAGGTAGATAGTTTGCCACATACATATATCTTTCTAGATTACTATTTCTAGCTAGATTTTTCTATGAATACACACTTTATGGCATCTCCCATAAATTTTTGCTCACCCTTTCTTTTTTCTAAATTATCTATAATCATTATGCCTTTGTCTTAATAAAGCCTGTGATTTTTTCATGCAATTCTTTTAATGACGCACATTGCCCCATATGCATACTAGTCTTTGTATCTAAGCCATTTAGATGTATGGAGAGCTAGTTGTCAGCTAGTTAATAGAAGCTACTTGAGTTTGCAAATAGCCTTTACTTTTATGTATATCACAAAGATATTTAGATCAGTCATATGCCATTACATCTTTTGGGATATGTGGACATTGTTGCTGGTAAGATTGGCCTTATCGGAGTTACTTGCTCAGGGTCTAGGATTCTTCGGTACTTCAATCCAAGCCTTTTGGTGTTGTAATCCAAACCTTTTTTATGGGGATGACTCTAAGGGAGTTGTTGTTTAGGAGGTACTTGAAAGATGTTAGGACCTTTCTAACTTTATTGACATTTCTAACTTTTAAATCAAGGGGTTGAGATTTTCCTCAAGCAATGTAACAAACTTAGAAGAAGAAAATTCTGAGTGATTACCCAAACTCTCCTGTTGTTGACACTTTTCTAGCTCAAAGTGCCCCTTGACCCCGATACGAGAAACCTACAACTTCAATTCATAATAATCCAGACTCACCTCAAAATTGAAAAAATCAAAGAAGACAATTTTCAACCCTGTCAACTATATCTAAAGCCATTACCATTGCTAACTAGGAGGAAGAAGAGGGAGGCTCTGCCATTGAACATCAAGGTCAGTACCAGTAGTTTTTGCTAATCTAGAACCCAGCCAATTATCAAGGTAAGAGTTTGAGCTTTTGGTTGATTCAAGACCAGTAGTTTTCGGTAATCCAAACCTCAACCACTATCAAGGTAAGAGTTTAAGATTTTGGTTGATTCAGGAAGCACTCATTCATTCATTCTGCATGGATGATTATGCAAATTAGTAATTGACCAGAGGCAAGGTAAACCAATGCAAGTAGAATTGGCTTGTGGGAAGATTCTTTTTGTGCCACGAACTCGACATGATTCAGTTCTCTCTAGATGAAAACTCGATTGAGTGTAAGTTTAGAATTTTACATTTGGGAGTATATGATGGAATTCTTGGGATGGATTGGCTTACTCAAAATCAAGCTGACATCCATTGCCACAAAGAGACTCCTTTCTTTTCATGAATATTACGGGAACAAGTTACAAGAAATTGGAGTAAAAACAATGAATAGTAAGTGACAGGGTGGAGCTGAGCTTATGGGTACTTCCTAAAATAAGACTAAATTGTATTTTAGAAGGAGTAACTTGTGGAGAGTAGATTAGATTAGAAATCAAGAAAAAGAACAAAGAAATTACCTTCATAAACAAGGAATCGAGAATTTGTTAAGTCTCGAGGAACCACTCGATGTGACCTGCATGTAAGAATTATGGAGAAAAACACATGATGGAATCATTTATCTTTATTTACATAAGGTTTGTTCCAATCAAATTGAAGAGAGTTGGTGGGATAGTCAAATTGAAGAGAGTTGGTGGGATAGTCAAGCGTTGGGATAATGTGATATGAGGCCTCCAGTGAGTCACTGTAGCCTTGGGTGATTTTTACAACCAAATTATTGTTTAGATAGAGGGAGATTATTGTTTAGACAAAGGGGTAGGGTGTGTTCTCTAACACATTCCTATGAAGGCATCTCGAACACTAGTCAAAGTTAGCAAAAAAAAAACATTTTTTCCAACAATTCAAAAAACCTTTAGCCTCAAATTTTTGTATGTTTTTTCTTAAATTTTGAAAGTTTTTTATAACTAAAATCAGTTAAAATTTGCAAGTTTTTATAGATTGTTATTTTTAAAATTTTCAAAATTTGCATTCACCCTGAACACTACGAGTTGTCTAGACGCCACGGCTGTCTATGGCTCTAATTGCACTTTGGGCGGCAGAGGCAATTGGCGCTGCCCGACGATCACGCCCTACTATCTAGCACGAAACGCCCATAACCGCTCCATCCGTTCAGTCCCCATTGCGCCTGCCGCCGATGAGGAGCGCCGACGTTGCAATGCTCCGCCGTCCCGCTCTAGCAAGCCGTCTTCTTCAACGTGATTCGCAGCTCTACACACACATGCCGCTTTCTTCATCGCATGCAATTACTACGCTCCCTCTGTGCAATTACTACTTACTCAACAGAGGATTGAAGATTGCAGCGCATTTTATATATACCACGTAGGTAGGAGAGTAAAAGGCTCCATGGAGCGTTCGCTGAGGTAATGAGATTCCCTTTGCGTCAAGTCTATTCTCCGAGGAATCGCTCAAGGTTTCCATGAAAGCTGTGCAGGACAGAGTAAAAGACCAAGATGATGATGATGAGCCCGATAACCAAGAACTGTAGTATTTCAGGTTGATGTTGATCTGTTGTACAAGGTGTACCGCCTTTATAAAAGAAAGCTGTGTGAATAATTACAAAGCGGTTCTGGTAACGGGTGAATAGATGCGTGTGTGTACGAATGTATGGGTGCATGAGATGTACGCACATATGTATGGTGTAAAGTTAACCATACTCCAACATTTTCCCCAGGCGATGCTCGGTTTCAGTGCTCGAAAAAAATGTTTTTTTAAACCTTTAAAATTAAAGACAATAATGCTTATTTTTAACCGTTATCTGAAAATTAAAAGCAACGTGAGATTCCATTCAGAGTTGAAAATTTGCACTTAAAAATCATATAAATATGGGATTTATAACCAAAATATATAAATTATATTCCTAATAATTAAAAACAACGTGAGATTCCATCCAGCGTTGAAATTTGTAGAAAATCACACTACAAACCAAGTTTATATGAGCACCGGTCAGCCCTTCCCTTCCTCCAACAAAAAAAGAAAAAGAAAAAAAAGAAGCATGAGTTCGAACTTCGAATCTGAAGTAGTGGCATTAAAGTTCAAAGTTTTCACCAAATTAAAGGGTCACTAATAACTATGCTATAAGGCAGGAAAGCCAAACGTAGTGGCCGATTAAATCAATAAGAACACTACGGGGCTGTTCCCGAGCACACTTCTCAACTTTCGGCCACTAGCTTGCACCGCACCAGGCCACTGGCCACCAGTGATGCACGCAGGAACAGTCCCTAAGAAGGCTGTACCGAGGAACCCTGAGAAACCCTAATATCCGTCACTTGCAGACGTAGCCGCACTGCCGCAGGCAAGAGAGTGAAGTTTATGTTGGCAAAATGGAGTGAAGAAATCGCTTCATGACTGCCCACAAACTCCAAAACAAGGGTTTTGAGAATGCAAGGAGAATCGGAGATGTTGCATTCTATCTTAATAATCTTGCAATCCTGTCACAAGTGTTAAAAGTCATTGCAATTCAAGACCTTGTATCTAGATAGCTCCATCTTGCAAGAGGTGCTTTTGGGCACACTAGCTCTCTGTGACGGCCCCCTCTTGTGGGATTTCTATCCAGCCCCCCTTGGTGCTTTGGAGGGGTGCTTGGGAGCCCCGAATATTATGCCTCTATGTGGGGGCTCCCTCCCTCTCCCTCGAGTCGCTGTTGCGTCTCCCCCACTCCTGTGACGACCGCGGCTCGAGTCCCTTCTCAAAACGTCCCTCTTTCTTGTAATCGCTTTCTTGTTAATAGAATCTCGACCCCGCCGTGGGTCTTTCTTGCAAGCAATCGTTGTCCCTCTATCACTATTGGCAAGCAAATTGTGAATTGCCGTTGGCTCCACGCGAGCCGCGGGGGATATTGGCTTGTTCCGTCGATCGTGGTATTGTTTGGCACGTTGGCAAGGTGAAGCAAGGTCCGTCAGGGGTCCCCTTGGAGCCAGGCCGTCACACTTGGTATCAAAGCCTGAACTCACTCATGTGAGCAAGCGTGCCTAAGAGGCACGACTTGGTTCAAGAACAGATTTTGCAAGAAGCAATCCAGCTACGTCAGTAACGCGTCCCCTTGTGCGAAGTGGAAGCGCGGTGGATAGAGGAGGAGGAAATCCTCTCGACCGAAATCAGACGGTGGATAAAGGGAAGAAAGGCATGAAGAACGGCAAAGGCCATTGCCGATGAGGAGCATGGATGAGGAATGGGACTTCCAGGAGGCACACCGGGATAGTTTCGAGGTGCAAGCTTAGATGTCACAACAAGACCAACGCTTGGGCCGTTTGGAAGACATGTTGGCCACATTAATGGAGAGGTTGCCGGAACCCTCCAGGAGAGACCGTGGGTCTTCTCCCAACTCCAAATGGGCGTATGCTCAATCAAGCCGCCGACACCACAAAAGGCGTAGAATGCATGAAGATGATGGGTTTGGAAGATACAAACCGTAACCACCTGAGAAGTATTCGGGGCAAAGGGACTCATTGGCCCTTCAGAAATGGGTTCGCGAGATGGACGAATACCTAGAAACAAATCACGTGGCAGATAGGTACTAGATAAAGATTGCTTCTCACTTCCCCACAAGTGATGCTTTCAATTGGCTCCTAGCCAGAGAGAAACGCGGTGAGGGGGGCATCTGGAGGTCTTAGGATGAATTCAAGAAGGATATCACAGAGATTGAAGAACCAGAGTACTCCCACTCACAAGGTAGTGGACCAACAACATGAAAAGATGCAGGGGAGAAGAGAGCTTGAGCTCTTGCAACAAGCACACACACACTCACAAAACCCTAAAAGAGAACACACAAAGTGAGAGGCTGAAAATCTTCTTCTTCTTCACACAACACTCAACACACCATATACAAATATAAGAGTACACAATATATGAAAAGGTACTCAACCAAATACATACTAGGGTTCTCTATAGTGTGAACCCAACTAAATGAGCTAGTGCTATAACTATGCCAGTCTCTAGAATGGTTGTCACACAGACTGTCATCCCACTGGCCGCATATCACCCATGATCTTACCAACCATGCGAGTGGTGTAAGTGTGGGGCCTATCCCCCAGGTAGGTCATTAGTGTCCACCGCCTCACTAGATCACTAGATGAGCTCGATATCTCAACACTCCCCCTCGAGCTCAACTCCATCTCAAGCGAAGCCCTGAATCTGTGGAGCTTCTCTGTACCCAATGCTTTGGTGAAGATGTCAACGACCTGATCGTGTGTGCTGACATAAACAAGGTCAACGTCTCTTGCCAAAACCTTCTCTCTGACAAAATGGTAGTGGACCTCTATATACTTCGTGTGCGAGCATGAAAAACTGGGTTCCTGGCTAACTGTATACTGCTAATGTTGTCACAGAAAATGACAACTTGTCTATCCACATAGACCCAAATCTGCAAGTAGCTTTCTTAACCAAGCTACCTCACATGCTGCCATAACAGCATCTCTGTACTTGGCCTGTACTGGATAGAGTAACCATAGGCTGCTTCTTGCTGCTCCAAGTCACAGCAGCACTCCCCAAAGAAAACATAAAGCCACTAGTAGATCTTCTATCTGAGATACTACTAGTCCAATCAGTATCTGTGTACCCATGTACACATATCTCTGTCCCAGTTTCATAAAATAGTCCACAATGCAAAGTAGACCTCACATACCTCAGTATGTGAGGTATGTGGGCCAACAACATGAAAAGATGCAGGGGAGAAGAGAGCTTGAGCTCTTGCAAGCACACACACACACACACACACTCACAAAACCCTAAAAGAGAACACACAAGGTTTCTCACCACCCCCCCCCCCCCCGGGGATTTCTCCTTATAGGTCCTTATAGGACCTTAGGGAGGCGCAACCATGTGAGTTCTCCCATAACTTCCAACTCGCTCGCATGGACGGGCTACGTCTTAAGGATAAGGTTATGCGATCCACACCTAGGACGTGCCTGTTGTGTAAAGGGGATGAGAACGAAAGTTCCCTTACCCACCTCCTCATTCAGTGCTTTGAACTGGATGGCCCCAGGGAGGCAATACAGCCCGCCATCATTCATGCCGGGGGGCTAGATCGGAACCTTTCGGATTGCGAAATGGGAACCATCCTCCTTGGAGGGGAGGCTCGCGGGAGGAGACTACCTGGCTAGGTAGTCCCTTGCCCGAAGCAGAGGATCGCCTATGCGCAGTGCGTTGCAGCTTTCCTCCACGAGGCCATCTCGTGAGTTGGCTAAGCCCGAGCCGTTGTAGTCACTTTTCTGGGTACGTTCTCGTCTTCGATATCTGGTGGAATCCGGGCTACCGCCGGGTATCGCTTTGTTTGGGACACCTCCCTCGAGCCGACGCCCTCCATATGGGTATGGCATTCCTTTTCGAAAACCTGCTGGTTGATCTTCTTGACAGAAGAGTTTAAGGGGCTTTTTCAGCAAGTGAGATCCTTGATCAAGGCCTGCACTATCTCTTTCTTGAGATGCCGACCCACACTCCTTACTGGGGGTAGTCCAAGGAAGTGCTCATGGCCTTCTTAAAGGACTCATGGTGACATGGTGGTAACAGGTTTTTTCCCCGAGCAAATGGTGGTAGAGGGTGATTCCTTTGCAACCTCTTAGCTCAAAAACAAAAACAAAACAAGAACACATAAGGTGAGAGGTTGAAAATCTTCTTCTTGTGTGGTCATCATAAATGTCACATAATACCTGCAGCCTCCCATAGACATGGTCTTCGTAGGACCCCATACATCTGAATGCACAACATCTAGTGCATTTCTGCTCACATTTCTGTCACGTGGAAATACATGCTTTGTTTGCTTTCCAAATTGGAATGCTTCACATATTTTCTGCATACCTTCAACTTTAAACTTTGGCAGCCCTGTCACAATTCCTTTAGTCTGCATAGACTTTATTCTCTGCACATTCACATGTCCAATTCTTTTATGCCAAATGTCTGTGTTTGCAACAATTCTTGAACCATTTGCAAACATCGTAGCACTCACTTCAGGCATGTTTACATTCAATGTAAACATTCTGCCCACTTTGTTGCCTTTTGCAACCAACCTGCACTTGTCTTTAAAGTCTTCAACATAACAACTATCAGGGTTAAACCGAACCTGCAAACCGAACCTATAAACCCTGCTCAATCATCTAGCCAACTGAAACCAGATTATTTGTTATGTTCGGAACATGAAGTACATCTGGAAGGTACTTCACTTTGCCATCCTACATAGACAATGACACATCTTCAACATGGACAATTGGATGAGCAGTGTCATCCCCTGTTTCCACAAAACCTGGTCTTTCAAGGTTTTTCATCTCCTTGAACCACTCCCCATGACTTGTCATGTGGTTCGAAGTACCTGAATCAACGTACCATACATCATCTTTATGTGCTGCTTCAACATTTTCAGATATGGCATTAATGACATGCTGCATAACAAACAACCTTTCATTATCCTCATTGTTTTTGCTTGAGGATGCATAGTTGTTTTACTACAATTTTCCATTTTGCATGTCAGTCTGCTTCTTATAACAATTTCCCATTTTGCATGTCAGCCTGCTTCTTATAACAATCTGCCTGCACATGTCCAGGCTTACCACAATAAAAGCATCCACGTGTATCATTATACTGCCTTGCTTATTTCCACGACCTCTTTGACTCCCCCTGCCTCTTTGACTCCCCCTGCCTCTGAATTGGCCTCTTCCACCTACATGTTGTTGTTGTTGCGAATTCTAGGACTGTTGTTATTGCTGCTGCTAGCCATAATTCTGATTACCTATTCGGTCACCTCCTTGGCCGCGTCCACGGCCTCCTCTACCTCGTCCTCTTCCTGAACTTGTGTAGAAGGCCTTTTGCTCTGAACTGTTTTTGTTTTGTAGTAAAGACTGTTGGTGTTCACCCAAGCTCTTCTCTTCTATAATCAACATAGACACCAAATCTGTGAAATTGGGAATGTTTTTCCGAGTCTGAATAGACATCTTAAACGCCTTGTATTGTGGCCCGAGACCACGTAGATAGACTTCCACCTTATCATCATCATCTACTGAAACGCTAGATGCAAGGGATTCCACAATACCCTTGATCTTCAATGCATAGTCATTCATCACAGACATACTCTTTTTCTCCACAGTATGAAGTTCATTCTTCAACTGTATCTTTCGTGCCTTGGTATTCGTTTCATAGAGTTTTACCAAGGTGTCCCATGCCTCCTTGGGAGACTTGGCATCTTGTATGTGTCCAATCATGGTAGCCTGTATACTGATAGAGAGCCAATACATAACTTTTATAGCTCCTTGGTTCCAATCCTTGAACTCTTTCACATCTGCAGACAGCAGTCAGATTGATCTCCGGTATCTCCAGTGCCTCTTCATGCTCACCTTCTATGTAGTCCCACCAGTAATCCTTTCCCATCAGGAAATTTGTCAACCTGAACCTCCAAGCATGGAAATTGATCTTGTCAAGCTTCTCAACAATCTAGTTTATGCCATCATTTGACATCTTACCAGACACACAAATTTACTAGAAACAGCACTCTGGTTTGTCCTCCACAAACTGCTGTATTTTCTCAACGGTACTGTACTACACTCAAATGTCACAACCAGTGACCTCAATGTGCATACATACACCCAATGGCAACTGTTTGACCTCCTTGCAGCACACACAATGTTTGCACAACCAATATGTCTTCCTGCAGTTCTTAAAATAGAGTTCTGCATAGAATCGATGACTTACCCGCAGTGCTCGAAATCACCTGCTTTTCGAAAAACGGACGTCCTAACGCGCCCGAAATACGTTTTCGCTTCGAAAAATGCGGTTCGATAGAATATTGTAGTTGCCCTGTAGCTTTACTCCCGCGAAAAAAGCTCCTCAATCAGAGATCATTTGCCAGTGCCTCCCCTAGAGCTCCCGACAAGGGTGTAGCCACCAACACAAATAGGGAAGAGTAGATAAAGCTCTTACCCTCGTACCGCTTCCTGTGCTTCTCTTGCTTGCAACTCAGCCCTTAGCATGAACCAGGCTCTGATACCATGAAAAGATGCAGGGGAGAAGAGAGCTTGAGCTCTTGCAAGTACACACACACTCACAAAACCCTAAAAGAGAACACACAAGGTGAGATGCTGAAAATCGTCTTCTTCACACAACACTCAACACACCATATACAAAGATAAGAGTACACACTATATGAAAAGGTACTCAACCAAATACATAATAGGGTTCTCTATAGTGTGAACCCAACTAAATGAGCTGGTGCTATAACTATGCCAGAGTCTCTAGAATGGTTGTCACACAGCCTGTCATCCCACTGGCCGCATATCACCTATGATCTCACCAACCATGCCAATGGTGTAAGTGTGGGGCCTATCCCCCAGCGGGGTCATCAGTGTCCACTGCCTCACTAGATGCGCTCGATATCTCAACACATTGCCCCATGTGGGGGCAGTGCAGGCAGCTCTAAGATGCATGGCAACACAGTTACAAACCATTTCGCACTTGTATTTTGCAATGAAAATGAATGATGCAAAGCAAAATTCTATGGTGGACACGGGGGCCACTCACAATTTTATCACGCCCAAATGTGCTAGGAGGTTGGGGGTGCGGCTAACCCGTACAGCCACGGCCATGGAGGTGTCTTTTGCTCAAGGCACCGATTCCAATGTGCTCATGGCATACTCCGTGCCCGTTCAGGCGGGTGCATGGAAGGCCAAGTTGGACTTCCTTGTGGTCCCCAATGGACGCCTTTGAAGCCATTGTAGGGCTGTCTTGGATGGACAAGGCAGCTCTGAGATGCATGGCAGCACAGCTACAAACCATTTCGCACTTGTATTTTGCAGTGAAAATGAATGGTGCAAAGCATAATGTTATGGTGGACACAGGGGCCACTCACAATTTATCATGCCCAAATGTGCTAGGAGGTTGGGGGTGCGGCTAACCCGTACAGCCACCACGGCCATGGAGGTGTCTTTTGCTCAAGGCAACGATTCCAATGTGCTCATGGCGTACTCCATGCCCGTTCAAGCGGGCGCATGGAAGGCCAAGTTGGACTTCGTTGTGGTCCCAATGGACACCTTCAAAGCCTTGTAGGGCTGTCTTGGATGGACAGGTATATGTTGGCTCTGTTGGGCAAAGGAGTTAATAATCTCCTATTGGATATGCAAGGGACTAGGGTATTGGTGTGCCGTGCTTGAGGACCACCCCTCCCAGCCCAACTAAGAAACCTCCGGGGGGGAAAAACAAGTGAAGCAACAAGGTAAGTACCCAAAGACAGAGTGACCCCAACCAAGCAAGTGCCCAAAGACACAGTGAACCTAGCAATTAGTGACAAAGGAAAAAGGGTGATCTTAGAAAACCTCAAGCCTGTGAATGCCACCATGCAAAGTCAGGGGTCTGGAAATGCAAACGTGCAGGGTCAAGGTGTGCTCGGCAGTAAGCCTAGTAATGCAACGGGACAAAGACAAGATGTACAAAAACAGAAGCTGACTTGGGAAGACTTGACACCCTAACTGGTATTGGTATAGTACCAAGCAGGTGGACCGGGACATAGCAAGGAGCCCAAGCACACTTATGCATCATGCAAGTGGATATCAATGAGAGCAAGAGCCAAGTGGTGATCGGGGATCCAAACATTAAAGGGTTCCTTAATCGATATAAAGATGCCTTGCCAGACAAACTGCCTTCAGGGTTACCACCACAGTGGTCAATAGATCACAAAATTTAGTCCCCGGACACACCCCACCGGCAAAAGCACCATACAAAATGGATGCCAATAAGTTGCAAGAATTAAAGAGACAATTGGGTGAGCTCATGCAGCAAGTGCTGATCCGACCAAGCAAGTCACAGTACGGGGCACTAGTTCTCTTTGTAACCAAAAAGGATGACACATGTACAAATTACCAACCACTTAATAAAATGACCATCCAGAACAAGTACCCCATTCCTGTGATGGAGGATTTAATGGACCAGCTAGCCGGGGCACAATACTTCACACGTATTTATCTCCGGTCATGCCATCAGGTTTGAATCGCAAGAGGGGACATCGAGAAGACAACGTTCAAGACAAGGTATGGTAGCTATGAATGGCTCGTGTTGTCGTTTGGCCTCACTAACGCTCCGGCCACCTTCTGTAACTTGATGAATGATGCCTTCAAAGACTACCTTGATGAGTTCCTCATTATATACATTGACGACCTCTTGGTATATACTAAAACTTCGGTAGAGCATAGGAGCACCTAAGCAAGGTGTTGGAAAGGTGGAAACAATGCAAGTTGTATGCTAAGCTAGAGAAATGTCAATTTGTAGTGTCAGAAGTGGAGTTACTTGGATTCATTGTCAACAACAAAGGAATCACAGTTGACCCATGTAAAGTGGAAGCGGTTGTCAAATGGCCAGTACCCAAGAATGTGAGGGAAGTTCGTGAGTTTGTGGGCTTTACACAATTTTGCCGCAAACATTTCTAGGACTTCTCCAAAATATTAATAGATATCACAAAGGGCCGAAGGGCTTTCAAGAGAACAGTGCATTTGAAAAAATGAAAGTAGCCATGTGTTGCACCCCTGTACTAAAGCTGCCTGAATTCGACAAAGAATTTGAAATCCACATCGATGCCTCAGGCAGATGGAGCTCTCAACGTACTCCTGCAAGACGGTCACCCCATCGCTTATGAATCTAGGAAGTTCTCAGACGTTCAACAACGGTGGCCCACTCATGAGAAAGAGATGTTCGTCCTGGTTCATTTCCTTGAGAAATGGCGCCATTATGTGCAAGACAAACATACAAACATCTACACCGATAATATCTCCCTCAAATACTTCCAAACTCAACCGAAGTTGTTGCCCAAGCAAGGAAGGTGGCAAGATCTTTTAGCAGAATTTGACATAGACATCATACACAAGTCTGGCAAGCAGAATGTTGTGCCAGATGCATTGAGCCACATGCCGCAAGTCAATGCAGTCAGCGTGGTGGACAGTGGGGTCTTGGACGAGATCAGGGCACAACAATCAAGCAAGATGCAACAGTTCAAAGAATGTTCAATGATTTGCACAAAGGGCAGTCAGCACAAGGATTGTATGATTTTAAGAATGCACAAGGATTGTATGATTTTAAGGATGGATTGTTCTATGCCCACGGAAAAATCTATGTGCTTGATTTGCCTGGCTTGAAAGCCAAGTTGTTGTGGGAAGCTCATGATTGCAAATTAGCAGGCCATGGGGGTCCAAAGCGATCATTTGAAAAATTGAGTAGATTCTTCTATTGGCGAAAAATGCAGGATGATGTGGTCGAATAAGTGAGATCATGTCCCACATGCCAATTGGTAAAGGTGCAACGGTGAAACCAGCGAGTTTGTTGCAAACAATGTCAATACGGTCCCAACCATGAGACGTGGTCAGCATGGATTTCATCATGGAACTACCCGAGTCACATGGGTATACATATACGACCATCTTTGTCGTTGTCGACTATTTTTCAAAACAGGCCCACTTCATTCCGGCCAAGCCGCCTCTCACTGTATATTAGACAGCTAAACTATTCTTCAAACCTGTTTTCAAGTATCACGGGTTACCAACGGCCATAGTGTCCGATCGAGATGACGGTTCATGAGCTCAATGTGGAGAGAGCTCTTCAAGTTATTAGACACTCAGCTACGATTCTCATCCACTTACCACCCCCAGATAGATGGACAAACAGCGCAGATCAATCAGGGAATCGAAGACTACATTCACAGCTATGTCAAAGCAAATCATAAAGATTGGGCAAATTACCTAGAAATATTGGAATTCCATTACAATAGCTCCATACATAGTGCCACTAGGTTTTCCCCTTTCGAACTAGCAACGGGAAAAGAGGTGATAACCCCATTGGCCATTGCCACAAGAGCTGTGCATGCAAAGGATCATGATGCAGATGAGTTCTTGAAGCAATGGCAGACACGCATGCAGATAGCCAAGCAAAATCTAGTGCATAGTTAGCAAAAATATGCCAAGTATGCCAATCAACACAGGAGACATGATGAATTCCCCCCCGAGGACTTGGTCTTGGTAAGCACTCAGAATATTGTGTTGCCAAATAACCTCACCCCAAAATTCAACCACCACTACTATGGATAGTATCGCATTTTACATAGCTTCTATGGCGTCACTTAACTGGAGTTGCTGGAAAGCATTAAGATACACCGCGTTCCACATCAACCTACTCAAGAGGTTCCATGTTGACAACAAATTCAGTCGGCATGTGCCACTCGTGGACAATAATTCTAACCCCTTTGAACCAAAAAACATTTTGAAGTCCCGAGTGCGCCGCAATCAACCCAAGTTCTATGTTAAGTGGATTCTATGTTAAGTGGAAAGGGCGCCCCATGACAAATTGCTCTTGGATGCCTGAAGGCAAAATTATTGGATGTACATAAACAACTAGTCATGCAGTTCCATCAGTTTTCATCAACACTACCAGATTATGTGAGCAGTATGAAATGCCTTACCTGCTGGAGGGTCAAATGATTCTTTTTGTGCAATGGTGCACGTATATGTTTTGCAAGGAACTTGCCTTCTCCCTGTGCTTGAAAGGGACTTCAAGTTCTTTAAAAGAGGGGTGTATGTGACACTTCAAGTTCTTTAAAAGGGGGGTGTATGTGACGGCCCCCTCTTGTGGGATTTCTATCCAACCCCCCTTGGTGCTTTGGAGGGGTGCTTGGGAGCCCCGAATATTATGCCTCTATGTGGGGGACCAAGCACTCAACTCTAAGCAACCACCAACTCCTTCAAGCAAGCAAGCGCTCAACTCTCCTTTCCCTCTCCCTCGAGTCGCGGTTGCGGTTCCCCCACCCCCCCTTCTCAAAAGGCATTCCTCTCTTGTAATCTCTTTCTTGTTAATAGAATCTCAAGCCCGCCGTGGGTCTTTCTTGCAAGCAATCGTCCCTCTCTCACTCTTGGCAAGCAAACTGTGAATCCCTCATTGTCGTTGGCTCCACACGAGCCGCAAGTGATATTGGCCGGTCCCGTTGATCGTGGTGCCGTTCGGCATGTTGGCAAGGTGAAGCGAGCCCCATCAGGGTCCCCTTGGGGCCGAGCCATCACTCTCTAAGTAGTTAACTGAACTTAGCTCGATTGGAGAAATAGCTCAAAAAGGAAAGTAGCCTGGGAGGAGCTGGAGCTAGGTCGAGCATACAGATGAAGGAGTCACGACTTGTTGGATACAAGCTCTTGCTGCCATGTGGAGAACACTAAAGATATATACTATGAATACACATTTACATAAGCATCAAGCCTGGCTTTTACCCCCCCAAATTATAATACAGTGCTTGAATTAGTAGGTTATTCTTTGCTGGATTGCTAATTTTGAAAGTAGGTAAGAGACAACAATAAGGAGGCAGTACATTCACAGACTCTGCAATTATGAACATGCACATGCTGTTTACTCTGACTGGCCTCGGTCCTCCACCACCCATTGTCACTGTCTTGATGTGCTACATGCAGGGTTTGGGAAAAGACAGGCTCACAATGCACATTACCCTGAAGCATGGTCAGCTTCTGGAAAATCCTTCTCATCTTGAGAGGACAAGAAAAACTGCTGCTTCCAATATTTCAAAAATTCATTATAATCGGATGAAGCATGAATAAAATGCTTGTTCAAAATTACCTTTTCCTCTCTAACCCATGGTGAGAAGAATTCATATCAGGTTCACTCAAAGAAGACCCAAATTTTTTTCCTAACACTGGATACATGGGTGAAGAGACCTGTTGTTTCGTGGGTGAAAAGATGTGTTGTATTTAAATGCCTAAGGTGTGAAAACATGAATAGCCTTGGCCTCAGGAGTCAGCAGGCCATTCCATCCTCAAGAATTTATCCGATTTTCCCTGATCCAGTCCCAAAATTGTGTTCCGAGCATATCAACATCGCCAAGGAGTTGTTTTATTTTATAATGAAAAAATGGGAAAAAAAAAAGCCTCAAATGGCCAAGAGAAAAGCTCATAGCTTCAGATACACAAGCTCTTCTACAGCAGATAAGCTTCCGATTTTCTGCAATACTGATTTGCTGGGCTCATCGTCAACCCCAATGGCCATCACAGCCTTCTTCCTTGGTGCTGTCCTTCCAACACTCATAAAACTAATATTCACATTTTCCTCCCCCAAAATGCTCCCGACTTTGCCGATCATCCCTGGTTGATCTAGCTGCCGACACAGGATCACGCTTCCTTCCAGGCTGACATCTACATCAAAAATGCCAACTTTTGAAAGAGAGGGGGTTCCATCCTTGACTTTGCCTTCCAGCGTGATTTCCCCGGATTCAGCTACAGCACTTCCAAACTTGGAATCTACATGTGCAATCTTCACCTCTATAGTTTCAAGAGGGACCTCAGGTGAACCATCAGAGAGTTTCCGCTCCTCACTAATCTTCAAACCCCGCTGTTTTGCTACGTAGTCTGCATTGACTAAGTTGATGTAAGCACTTGAAATTGGTTCAATCAGACCTTTAGTGATCATTGCTCGAAGCAAGCGGGTGTCCAGGTCATCATCAGCACGCGCAGAGGAGTAGGATACCGTGACATTTTTCACTCCACTTCCTCCAGCTACTAGCTGAATGGCAAGCCTGCCCAACCTCTCCGCTAAAGAAACATATGAGGCAAGTTCTGCAAGAACCTGTTTGGAAAATTTGTAGACGGCCCATTAGCAAGAGAACAAGCCATTATAATGTTTCCAGCTAAGAAAATAGAAGGCACAAGTATGCAGACAGGCAGACGGTCATATAACCTAGCACTACAGCAGAGAAATTGCTAGGCATTAGAGTATTAACCTCTTATCTACATCCCTTCTACAAATACAGAAAGACCTACCTACCTCTTGAGGAACCATTGGAGCATTTACAGCAGTGGCAGCAAGCTCTCCTTGCAAAGCTCCAGCCACTGCTTCAGCAATTTCAACAGCAACACCCTCCTGACAAACCAACCAATTGAAGACAGCAGCGAGCATTCAGCATGCATGTGGAACTTCAATCCCAAATACTAATTGAATAAAAAGACACAGTAACAAAGACCTGGGCCTCTGCAGTGCTTGCTCCTAGATGAGGCGTCACAATGACCTTCTCATGCTGTACCAACTTATTGCCCTGTTCTGGGGGCTCCTCTGTAAAGACATCCAATGCCGCCTAGTATCCCCACACAAAAGTTAAAGGCAAAGTACATTCACAGTAATGAGCAAACATGCACACCCTAAGCTCCCTCTCCAAAAAAAAGAAAAGAAAGAGGGCACCGCTGAGCAACCAACCAACCAACCACATAAATTTGTGCTTGGGGCAAGGAGACCTAGATCCAGGGCCTGGCTCTGCCAAACTTAGTAACAGCATCAGGGGGGAGGGGGGGGGGGGGGATTGACTACGTTACCTGTGCTACAACCCCAGTATCAAGTGCGTGGATAAGAGCTTCCTCATCAATTACACCACCCCGAGCAACGTTGATAATGCGGACCCCCTTCTTCACTTTGGCAAAACTTTGGGCGTCGAAAACTTTGGATGTTGCTGGGGTGAGAGGCATATGCAAAGATATGAAATCTGCTCGGGCGAGTGCCTCGTCGAATGAAACCAAGTCCACCCCGATGGCGCGCGCTCTATCGACTGGAGCATAGGGATCGTGGGACAAGACAGTCATGCCAAGCCCCTTGGCTCTACGAGCCACTTCAGATCCAACTTTGCCAAAGCCCATCACCGCCAAAATTTTGCCCACAAGAGAGACTCCTGTGTACTTGTTGCGCTGCCACTTACCTAAGCATATACAGTTAGTTATTAGTTAAACCGATTTAGCTAATCATGCTCTCTGTGCACACACTTTAGGATATATTTTCACCCTAGCGTGATCACGCACAACACAATGTAGGTTACCAGCTTTGAGGGAGGCATTGGCCTGCGGGATATTGCGAGCCATGGCGGCAAGGAGAGCGATGCCGTGCTCGGCGGCGGCGACAGTGTTGGCCGTGGGGGCATTAACTACTAGGCAGCCAAATTCGGTTGCGGCCTGCAGGTCCACGTTGTCGATGCCGACGCCGGCCCGCCCCACCACTTTGAGGCGCCCCTTGGAGGCTTCGAAAACCTCGCGCGTGACCTTAGTGCTGCTGCGCACGATGAGCGCGTCGCACAACGAGATCTTGGCGCACATCTCCTCCGTTGTCAGGTCGTAGGAGCAGTCCACGTTTGCCACCTTGCGTAGCAGCTCCAGGCCGGCCTCTCCCAACTTCTCCGCCACCAACACCGTCGGCAGCGCTAGCACTTCCGTTGACGAGGGCACCGCCGAAGAATTGGTTGTCGGAGAGGCGGTCTTGGTGGCAGCTGCTGTGTTGAGCACGGGCTGCATTAGCGACCTCCGGATCGGCTCGGGCCGCCGCCAGCTCAACGAGGACAGCCGATCTCCGCGAAAAGCTGACGAGAGCGCAAGCTGGCGGCGTTGGTAGTAGAGGTGAGGAGCAGTCCGAGCAGTCGGGGAAGGAAAGGCGGCCGTAGCCATGTTGTCGCTAGAAATCTCAGCCGCTGCGACACAGGTAGAAGCCATGGCCAGCCCACGAGCTGCAAGAAGACGAGAAATGAGTGTAGAGAGAGACAGTGGTGTTGCAGAAATATCTGAGATGGGGGGAGTGACGGTAGGTAAGAGCGGTAGGTGTTTTGGAGACAATCCCCTTCCACCTTTCTTCACGTCCGCTTTGTCTTCGATAGGCACGGCACACCACACCACTAATATGATGGTACTAGCGCATGCCTGTGTCAGGGAAAAAAAAAACACAACTGTTCTTTAATGTAATTTTCACAGCTCAAATTTGGTTGTAATATTACATAATAGCCTTGAATTTAAAGATTCAAATAGGTTTTAGTTACCGATTAATCTATATTTTTTAAAATAAAAACTAGTTATAAAACCGATTAATCTATGCTTTTTTAATAAAAACAGGTTGGGCTTGAAAGTTGTCCTGTTTTTCATTAGTTAGAAAAAAAAAGTTTATTTTTGACACTACTTATAGCGATAAATTCTACGAAATCTTAGTGCTTAATGATGGTAGTGCCCATCCCTCTTTGTTCCAATCTACCTACCTCCTAAAATGCTTGTACAGCGATAAAATCAAATTCATATTCTCACAGTCACTTGTTGAGGTGATGCTGAGGCTTCGGTCAAGTTTGTAATACAAATTCCCAACTTAGCCGAGATCGACAAAGTTATAAAAAAGTTTTGACCAAGTTGCATTGAATTGCAACTTGCACAGTTTAAGCTAACACCACCTAAGGAGAGATTACTTTCAGTAACCACTTTCACATCAAAATTGATGTAAGTTTTTGTTTCAAGCCTTCAAGGTGTTTACATTCAGTAACCACTTTCAAGCCTTCAAGGTGTTTACATTCAGTAACCACTTTCACATCAAAATTGAGGTAAATTTTTGTTTCAAGCCTTCAAGGTGTTTACATACCACCTCACGAGTTGTAAGATCAACAACTAGATGGGACTCTTTTATAGGCAATCAAAAATCATAGTTAGAAATAAAAATACGAGAAAGTGATCATCACACTGAGGGAAGATGAAGCTCATTGGTTGATTAAAAATACGAGAAAGTGATCATCGACAAATAAGGGAATGTGAAGCTCAATGGTTGGGGATTAGCTACTTGCATGGGCAAGTTCCAATTGTAGCTAGAATTAAAAACATGAGAAAGTGATCTATGTCAACATCAAGAGTGGGGGGAGAGCATGGACAAGTTCAAATCATAGTTGAAATAAAAATATGAGAACGTGATCTATGTTAGCACCAAGAGTGGGGGAAGATAAAGCTCATTGGTAAGATAACCTACCCATTACATGGACTACTTCCTTTGCACAATAATCAAAGGAGAACTGACAAGCATGATTAGCTCTGCCACACAAGAGTGTAGCATGTCTCGAGCTACGATGAATGTGTAAACATATAGTGGAAATGAGAAAGATAGGACAACAATGCTGAAATCTAGGAGCTAATCTTCCGATGTTCCTCCATAAGAAGCATGCTAGCAAACCCCCCCCTTCCAAAATACATGTGCTCAAAAAACACTGGCATGCTTCATTGATATTGCCTCAAAATGTGTTCTTTGACTAGCGTTGAGCCTCCTCAACCCCACCCATACAATACAAAAGATCATGGATTTAATCAATATTAAAAAAAACATCCATAAATCAAAAAAGATCATGCATGGCTTGAACAAAGTGAGGGCTAGCCCATGATCAACATTCTAAAAAGCTATTGTTTGCTCCACTATTACACTATTGAAGAGTAACTCATTTTTTACCATGGTATCCACCACCAGCACCATTATAGCATTATTTGTCTTTGATTATTGCTTTAATTTACCCATGATATCCACCATCATCACCATTATATGTCTTTGATTATTGCTTTAGCATACCCATGCATTTATACAAATTACGAAAAATGCATCTCTAGATAATAAAATGAAATACCATACATGATGTGCAACCCTATGAAGAGGACAACTCATGTGCATCTCACTCTACTTTACATCTCTTTGTGTTCCCAAGCACCAACAGTTAGTCTTTTTCTTTGAGACAAGCTACTAAATAGGATAAAGCACAAACAGAGAAAGAAAAGGGAAATGACCCTAGCTTGTACTCTTTAGAAATGCTTCACATGCAAGTGTATGCCACAAACGTGATTCGCTACCTAAGTAGCACATCTTGTACTTTCCTATAATGCATTGTAAGCAATCACCCTAAAACTCATAAGCATTCCCATACCATCATTTTTAAACCCTTACAATAACTCACATATTATCTATCTATGCTTATAGCTATAAGAATCCACTAATCCACCTAAATCTTGAAAGTGGCATATATTTGATGCAATTTCTTTACCCTCTTTGTGCATGAATGAAGCACAAATATGCTGCATAGTACATTATGTGTTATCTCACTTGAAGTATCTTCGTCTTTACCAAGGATATTCCTTTTGTTAATGTGCTTTAAGAAAATAAAAGAATCTCATTTTTTGGCCAAAAAAAAAAGATATGCATTGAATGTTTTGTCTTTTGTACTTCTATGTAGTAAAATATTTTACACAATGGGAAACTCACCTAAACAAGACCACCCTTCAGGCCAAGAAGGTGTGGCCAATAAAGGTGACGAGGAGCCCAGTGGGAAAAAATGATCTACATTGAATGCTTTATCTTTTATACTTTTATGTCGTAAAGTCTTTTACACAATGGGAAGCTCACCTAAATAAGATCACCCTTCAGGCCAAGATAGTGTGGCCAATAAAGGTGGCAAGGAGACCACATGCTCTGAGAAAGCCAAGCTCTGCCCTGAGATACAAGTTTAATAAAGTCAGGCTAAGGAAAAGAAGGAAGTCAAACTCAAAGAGCTCATCAAGCCACCTCAATAAGAAGATCTGAGGCAAGTACTAGAGTACTTTAAGTCCTACAACATTGGGGGACAAATAGGTGCATGGAAAGAAGGCTCAAAAAAGCCTAGGTGGAGAGCCTCATGCCTATTATGATGACCCTGCCAAGGTTAAAGAAGTAAACCTTACTGGTGTTGGTGAAAACCTTGAAAATATGTAGGGGAGAAGGGAAGCTTGAGCTCTTGTAAGCGCACACACACTCACACAAACCCTAGAAGAGAACACACAAGATGAGAGGCTGAAAATTGTTCTTCTTCTTCTTCAACAAAAGAGGTCTACAAAGGAGATAAAATGACTAACACACATACTAGAGTATATACAAGCGGTCCATAATCTATCGAGCAGTTGGTTATTATTGAAGCGCTCATCGGGAGTGCAGCGAGAATTTAGATGCTTCAATCAACTTATAAAGTCTCCACTGACTCCCCTTCCTCGCGTTCACCTTTTTGGAGTTGAGATGCTACTCCCCAAAGCACACCCTCACGTATGTATTCTTTCAAGAACAATCTCTTGAGAGTGGGATAGTGAGTGCGCTCTTCAACCCTCAAGGTTCGATACCAATCTCCGGCCTTCCCACTCAAGGTTAAGCCTAAGGCTTTACACTTATGCAGCTCATTGTGCTCTTCCAAGGAATCACACACGTGTTCAAAGACTTCAATGTGCTTCCTAACATCCTCGTTACCACTGAAGTTTAGAGTGAGCTTAGCCACTTGTACTGCCTTGCTTCTAGGTTCTCTCTCAGGCATACCCCGCATGTTTTTCGCAATAGATCGTCCGATCATCTGAGCAAACGTTGCGAGATCACCTAGGTGAGCAGGCATAGCTGGTGGAGGCACTTCTGGGATAGCCTGGCTGATAGGAGTTGGCGTTGGTCTGAGTATGTTGGCAAATGACGTAGGATATGATATGTGACTAGGCCTAGCTCCTCTTGGATAAGGGTTGTGATAAGGCGGTCGTGGAGCATACGCCATTGGCACACTAAGAGGCATTGGAGCTACATGAGCATAAGTAGTGATAGGTACATAGGGTCGATAGGCACTGGCACACACTGTTGTAGATACTGTTCCACTAGGTAGCGGTGTCGTACTAACTACAGTGGTAACATGTGCGCTTTCTGTCATGCTCATCATTGGGGTAGGCATTGTGGATTCCTTAATGGAAAGTTGAGCCAAGGTTGGAAAGCTAAAGTTACTGCTCGTGGGCTCAACCTGCATTGAGACTGCAGGCGAAACAACATATGAAGGGTCTATGGGACTCACCGAGGGAGTCTCCAATTGTGATAGGATTGGTTGTTTGGCCTTGCCCGTATCCAAAAATCTCATAGGGCCAGTGGAAACTAAGTTCACTCCCCTATTTTGCCTCTCAATTTGGATAATTCTATGAATAACCTCACATATCATTTGTTGTTGCTCCTCTAGATTAGTGGCGCTAGATGTAGATCGTAGGACTTCTAACCAACCTACATGGTATGTGTAACCCGTGTATAGGTCAGTTAGAGTCTCTGTGTGTAGATCATATTCCCAATTTTCATTGAGAAATATCCCATCTAGACTTGGTGTGCCAAACGGTTCTCTTGAAGTGGATGCAATGTCACTTCTTATGGATTGTCTTCTAGGGACCTCTACTTTAGGAAGAGCATCGGAATGTGGTAGCTCAGTAGGGCCCTCATTAAACGAAGTGGGTAGAATATCCACATGGACACTCCTTGGGAGGGTAGGGTCTACATGAGATGTGAATGGCGAATCCACTACCCCACCTTCTTCATTTACTTCGCTTGTCGCATGTTCAGAGCGTGTAGCTCTACTAAAGGTCTCTATTAGACGACTAAACATGCTAGATTCGGGTTGTGGGGCCCAACCTAGCATGTTTTGGCTTGTCTCCTCAGGGTTCTTGGTAGGGTGTCCTTCCATGGCTTCTGAGTCAGAGGACGAGTCACTATCCACTATTCGTGGATCTTGGGTTGCACTCCCTTGGGTTCCAGCCGAAGGCCAAGATTCTAATGTGGAGGGATGGTGTGAGCCTGCGTAAACTGAAACACTTTCTAGTGGTTCAGGCTCTAGCACCCGACCAGAACGTAGATGCATGTGATGTGGGTACCCTACGTGCGTTGGTAACTACCCTTGAAACTCACACAAGTGGTTTCTTAGGTGTTTCGCACCCCGTTTTTACTTGTTTTTAGATTATTTTTAACCTGTTTTTGACCCCCTTACTTACGGCTGAACTTGGACTAGGGCGTGTGATAGCTCGAAACGAGCGTATCGTTCAAAGGGTCCTAGTGTGCTTTACAGCACCGTGTTCGCCTATCTAGAGCTCCTGTAGTCCTCAAAACAGTCTGTTTCCTTTGGGGGGAAGGGGCAAAAGCCTATTTGCTTGTGGAGGAAAGGGTGAGGGCTTTATCCCACATGCTCACTTTACTCCTTGGGGAGTGGGCTACATATAGGGCACAACTTCTCATAAGCTCTCACTTGAAAGAAAGCTATGAAGGCTCACTCTCCTATATATATCAAAAGACCGAGATCGAGACCACGGCCGGGGTTGTGGATCAATTGGGGTTTTTTCTTTTCAAAAAATTTTTCTCCAATTAAAAAATCTTTCCTCTCCACACGTTTGGTTTTTTTCTTTAAAAATAAAATTTAATTTTTTAGTTTTTAGTTTTTAGTTTTTAGTTTTTTATTTTTTATTTTTTATTTTTTATTTTTTGAGAAAAGTTTTCTAGGGTTTCTTTCTAGGGTTCAGCCTTAGCCGCGGCGCAGTTCGCACACAGCACTGGTCTGGGGATTCATAAATCCCTCCCTCACACGCAGAAAACCAGATAACACAACGTGCACCCACACGTGGAGCGGAATAATAACAAAAGAAACAGAAATACAGAAGACAAATTGCAGAAACAGATTGCAAAACATAGAAACACCTCAACAGCAAACACACAGACGCCTTTCCTATAGTGTAAATTAAACTTCATGCAGCAGCCAGAGCTGCAAACTGGAGCTTGGTGCAGGGCAACTCCCCGGTGCAGCGGCGCCAAAAATGTGCGCTTTTGCCGCACAGGTCGTAGCTGGCGGACACCGTATGCGAGCCACGAATGGCTATAAGCATACAACCAGGGAAGGAAGCTCAAACAGAATGCAAAGGGTGTGTCACTCACCGCTCAACTGCCGCCTTGAAGGATTCCCACGTCGCAGTGAAGAAGGAGCCGCCGTCGCCGCTCTACCGCCTCTCTGCCGCCGCCGTGCCGCTACACAGTGCTCGATCGCTCTCTCACTCTCTCTCTCTCTCTCTCACGCAGGAGAAGGAAACCAAGGAGATAAGGCAAGAGCACTCTTGTATTCACAACACATGAGAATGAGGATTTTAGGGTTACATTTGACTCTTATAAGTGACTTGGCCGTTCACACTTGGGCGCCCATACATGGCTGGCCGATCCTAACCCTTACCCTGCTGATATTCAAGGTGCGCCTCTTATCGGCGATCACCCAATCCCTTTATCCTTAACATATGGTGCCGACAAGCCCGGCCCATGACTCTGAATATTTAAATAAATGACGTAAAACATAGTACGTCTCAATGTCCGTCATGGGTTAACAAGGTTTTCAGCATGCCTCTTTTGCATCAGGTTGTTGTGCTTTGGCTATGTCTAGTATGTGTGAAGAGGAAGAACCTCTTTCATTTAATGAGGCACAAAATTCAAAAAATTGGTTGGCTGCAATGCAAAGTGAATATGATGCTATAATGAAGAATGGTACATGGTCTTTGTGTGATTTGCCTATTGGTAAAAAGGCCATTGGATGTAAGTGGGTTTTTAAGTTGAAACGAAAGCTAGATGGCAGTGTTGATCGCTATAAGGCTAGACTTGTTGCAAAGGGTTATGCTCAAGAAAAGGGCATTGATTTTGATGAGACCTTTGCTCCCACTTGTCGTATGACTACCATTCGTAGAATTTGTGCATTGGCAGCTCATAATGGTTGGAATGTACATCAGTTGGACATAAAGACTGCGTTCTTGAATGGAGATTTACATGAGGAGGTGTATGTATCGCAGCCTCGTGGTTTTGTTCAAAGAGGGCAGGAAAACAACGTGTGCAAGTTGAAAAAGGCTTTATATGGTTTAAAGCAAGCTCCACGAGCTTGGTATGAAAAGATACATGCATATTTGACTGCACATGGTTTTCAGAATAGTCCAACAGAAAGCACTTTGTATGTTAAACATGTGGATGATGTACATCTAATCATTGCTCTCTATGTCGATGACATGCTGCTCACAGGACCAAATGAGAGTCATATTGCTGATTTTAAGGCTGATTTGAATGCCTCTTTTGAGATGTCAGATTTGGGGCATTTGCATCATTATTTGGGGATACAATTTAAGCAGTGTGACGGAGGTATTGCTTTGTGTCAGACAAAGTATATTGAGACATTGTTGCGGAGATTTGGACTTGAAGACTGCAAGCCTATTGCTACTCCAATGGAGACAGGTTTGAAGTTGAGTCTTCATGATGCTGGAGATCACTTTGATGTCACACTCTATCAGACAGCTGTTGGTTGCCTCATTTATGTATGCATTACGAGGCCGGACATTCAGTTTGCAGTCTCACAGGTGAGCAGGTTTATGCATAGCCCAGGGTCTCAGCATTGGAAGGCAGTTAAACGCATCTTTCGCTACTTGAGTGGCACCATACATCTTGGTTTGTTTTATCCCAAGGGGGGATCATTGCCGCCAAATTTGCGTGCTTTTTCGGACTCAGATTGGGCTGGTTGCTATGACACAAGAGTGTCCACAAGTGGTTTTTGTTTCATGCTCGGTAGCTCATGCATATCTTGGTTGAGCAAGAAGCAACCTACTGTGGCCACTTCGAGTTGTGAAGCTGAGTACAGGGTAGCTTTCACAGCTACGGTTGAGTGTGTGTGGCTCAGACGGCTTATGGCGGCTGACTTGGGTGTTGGACAGGAGTCTGCTACCTCTATCTTCACTGACAGTCAGAGCGCATTGGCAGTTGCGAGAAACCCAGTTTTTCATGCTCGCACAAAGCACATTGAGGTGCATTATCACTATGTCAGGGAGAGACTCTCAGCAGTAGAGATCAGCTTGGCCTATGTGCCAACACAGGACAACCTCGCCGATCTTTTCACAAAGGCGCTTCCTCGTGAGAAGTTCGAAGCTTTTCGCAAAGCTTTGGGCCTGCTCCCCTTTGTGGATTGATCTACTTCAGGCATGGCACTCCCCTATACATGAGTGCCAGCTCTCGTTCACACCATCACTCCCAGGGGGGATTTGTTGTCATATATATAGGCAGTGATGTGTGTGAACACACTTAGGACTGTCGGGGCACTTTTTCCCTCTTTAGGAGGTTTTTTCCCCCGGCTTGTATATATGCCCATCCTTCTAGGGCTAACTCATCTTTGTACATTGACACAATCTAATACATTGTGTGTTGTGTGCATTCTTGCTTCTTCTTCTCCAAGCTTTGTGTGCTTTCCTGCAACCCTAATTCCAACACTGGTATCCCTAGTGCCTCCTCATGTTCACCTTTAATGTAGTCCCAATAGCCTTTTTCCATCAGGAAATTTGTTAATCTAAACCTCTAAGCATGGAAGTTGTTCTTGTCAAGCTTTTCTGTAACAATCTGGTTAATTCCATTATTTGACATCTTGTCTACAACAAAAACTCACCATATACAGCACTCTTGTTTGACCTACACAAACTGTTGTATTCTCTGCAACAGCGGTACTATACTGCACCCAAATTGTCACAACCAATGACTTCAATTTGCATACATACACCCAATGGCAACTGTAAGATGTCTTTGTAGTACACACAGTGTTTGCACAACCAATTGTCCTTCTTACAGTTCTAAAAATAGAAATCTGTAGAGAATCGAAACTTACCCGTAGTGCATGACTCGAGCACTGCAAACTGAAAAACAAAGGTCAAGACATGCGCAGAACACATTTTCATCTCGAAAAATATTTTTCAAAGATGTTATGGTTGTCCCCTGCAACTCCGCTCTCGCAAAGACAGCTCCTCAATCGAAGTTTGTTTGCCGGTGCCTCCCAAAGAGCTCCCAAACAAGGGGTGTAGTAGCCAACACAAACGGGAAAGAGTAGATGAAGCTCTTACCCTCATACCACTTCCTGTGCTTCTCTTGCTTGTGCTCAGCTCCTTAGCATGAACCAAGCTCTGATACCATGAAAAGATACAAGAGGGGAGAAGGGAGCTTAAGCTCTTGCAAGCACACACACACACTCACACAAATCCTAGAAGAGAGAACACACAAGATGAGAGGCTGAAAATTGTTCTTCTTCTTCTTCTTCAACAAAAGAGGTCTACAAAGAAGATAAAATGATTAACACACATACTAGAGTATATACAAGCGGTCCATAATGTGAACACACTAAAGTGGAGTGGGTAGATGTGGAGTAGTCTGTATAGTCCAACTGTAGAATCTCTGGCAAAGATATGTCGGTGCCAGCTACCAAACTCGTGCGTGATGTAAATGTCGAGTGGTCACACAGGTGCCTCATGAGTGTCAGCTCATGTTGAGCTTGACATCTCAACAAACCTAAGCTAATATTTATTGCTAAAGACGTCAAACCTAATCAAGAAGATTTGTTAACATTGCTCAAAGAATTTCATAGGATGTTTTTGCCTAGAAGCATACCAACATGAAGGGAATTCTCCCGGAAGTGGTGAAACACACCATCTCTCTCCATAAAGGTGAAAAACTATATCCAAACATAAAGCCCTACCACATGAATCTCAAATATGGACTAATGGCCAAAGAAGAGCTAGACAAGCTCATCAACGTGATCGTCGTGGGATTTATATATGAAATTGAACACATCGAATAGTTGTCACACGGATAGTGATCATTTCCAAAAAGAACGGAAACCTTAGAGCATGCGTTTACCTCAAAAAGGTTAATGTCATCGTAGTTCGTGACCACTATCCCCTTCCCTACATAGACCACATGTTTGGAAAGAGTCATCTTCTTGCAGCAAAGGCTTATAGCTTCTTAGATGGCTTGTCAGGCTACAACCAAGTGACAATCACTCCATCTGATTAATGCAAGATAGCATTGGGGAGCCTATGCTTATTGTGCATCATTCAGCTTGACTAATGTCCCCCACTACCGTCCAACACCTGATGTGTGAAGCCTTCAAGGATTTCCTTTGGAAGATCCTATAAATATTCATTGATGACCTATGAATGCACTCAAAGTGAAAGGAGCATCTTGGTTATCTTAGGCTTAACATATCCCTCCCAAGGCATAATCACTCCAGGTTACGTTTGCACCAGAGTCTTATGAACAATGCGTGTGCCCAGACTTGCATGGCATAGTATACACCAGACGTGCTAGGAGCACACCCAGATGGGTTAAGGTCTTGAATGACCGTCTTCATCAACAAGACTCGCCACTCGGATGACATCCACCCGGCATCATATCAACTTGTAAGGTACCTTCATAAGTTCCACCAAGTATTCTAATAATTCCACTAAGTATTTTAAAGCAATATCTGAGCAAATATCAAACATGATCAAGCAACCATGCATTATGCATGCATCATGAAATAAGGAAAACCATTGTAAGTTCCGATGAGATAGTCTTGGTTCCCCATTGAATCTACGAAGGCATTTCCTAATCTAATAATCTTGTTTCAAGCTTTCGTGGTCCTTTGAGCAAACAATTGAATCCATCCTTCGCTTAAGCCATAGGGTCTCTAAGGGGGGTCAATTTATTTGATCCTTTAATTTCTCAATTTTTAAGCATATCCTTTAGTTAGACTGATAATATGAGGTTTCTAAAGGACACATACTCTTAATTTAGGCTATAAATACCTAGAGTATTTCCATGGATTTCATTATGGGTTTACCTAGAACTAGGAAACGTTATAAGGCCTTTCCTTACATCAATATTTGTTTCTAAATTTAGACCCTCAATGACACTTCTACTCTTAATTTTCTTCATAATCATGGTCTCTATGGAGAAAATCCCCACTAGTAGCAGCATTCTCTCCCTACAAAAAATCTAGCTAATGATTATATACCACTATGGTTCAAGTCCTCCTAGTCAAAAAATTACCAACCCTATAATTTTTAATCATTTATTGTCTCAAGGGTTATCACCTGTAAGAAATTTAATAACCTTGATTAAGGGTAAAAGTCTAGCTATGATTATATGCCACCATGGTTCAAGAACTCCTAGTAAAAAATTTACAACCCTAGACTAAGGTTCAATGCTCGTTTTTCCACCTATGCTAAACTTTAAGGGTTAGAGGGGACGTGCAAGAGATTGAGAGGGATTTGAGTAATTTTTACCTTTAGTGGGGGAGTGGGGAGTTAACTTGACTCGTGTGGGGACGCATGTCCCTATATTTCGAAGGGAAACTTGATTACTTGTGCGTGCATGCACGCCCAGGATGGTGGATTGCTGGATGCATGGTGTTGAAGAGAATGGCGAGGGTTAGGGGGGATTGGGGTATTAAGGAGACGGAGGACATGAAGAGGCATCGTGAAGAAGAAGTTGGTGAGAGGGAAAGGAAGAAAAATGTTCCTAACTGGCTTAACGAGAGGCTTCAATCGCATGCGCAGGTTCAAGGAAGAAAGGTATGCTTGAGGGTGAATCCTGAGCTTATCAAGCATCAGATTGACCTGGTCTCTCTTTGTAGCATGATTATATTTTATCTTGGTAAACCTCCTACTAAGTCTGAGATAGGCAAGTGGTTGCAAGAAGAGATTCTACATGATAGAATGGTGTCTAATGTTTTTTACTTAGGGAAGGCATCAAAGCGCAGTCTGTCTCAGAGCTGTTTTTTAAGGTGCCACTTTTCATGGGCCATAGGTTGGTGCATGTCTTTCCTTTTAATCCTTTGTTTGATGTGAGTAAGAGTCTTTAGGAAGCCTGCCCAGTTTGGGTGAAAATCTCTTATCTTCACCTTGGCTTAGACTTGTTTTATAGGATGTTGCTAGAGCGCTGGGTCCTATGTTATATTTGCATGGGGACGATGCGGGGGTAGGCAGGTTAACAACGTTTGTATATCGTGGAACACTAGGATTGAGACTCTAAAGCCAATTGAAATTAATTTGGGAGAGCTGGGCAAGTTGGAATTAGGTCTTAAGTTTGGCCCATTCTCGGGTGCCTGTTTTAAGTGTAGGCGTTTTGGACATATTGCTAGAAACTGTGCTGAGTCGATGCTTGTAAAACCTGAAGGTGAGGGAAAGACAGTAGGTGAGGTAGAGGGTGAGAATGGTGTTAAAGAAACTCAGCAAGTGGAAGAAGGGAAAGGCAAAGAAAAAAATTACGAGGATGAGAAGGGGCATTTGGGGGGGGGGGGAGTGGGTTAAGCCAAAAGGGAAATTGAATGTTAAACAAACCAAGGATGAAGCGAGAAAAAAAGTGAGTCAATCGGGGAAGGGTGAGAAAGGGAATAAATTCCTGGGTAGCTCGAGTCATCTTCTATATTCAAATTCATATAGCCCGTGGGAGTGGATGATAGTGGCACTTCTTCTATTCAAAAATTTAATTGGGAAAGTAGAAGAAGCCTGGAAGGGGATACAGAGAGAGGGGTAGGTTCAAGGGGAAGGGGAGGAGGTGGAGATGGTTCCTGAAACAGCTTTGTAATGACTCACCACATGTACTTTTTGGGCTGTACCTGAAATGTCAAAGGCATTAAAGACAAGAAGAAAAATGCATTGGGGGTTATCTATGTATGCAGCTCAGGAACATAATCTTTTTGGGGCTAGAGCTTTGAGGAGGGATAGATTTAAGGATTGGTCAGTTGTGTATGGGGGGGTGAACTTTGGATATAACGGTGTGATGTTCGTTATTAAGAGAGATTTAAATCCTACTATTATAGCTAATCATCCTAATGGAAGGATTTTGGTGGTGGAAGTTTTGATCAATGGGGAGAAAGTTTGGTTAGTTAATATATATGGAGCTCATAACTATAAAGTTACGAGTGGTATGTGGGAATGGATTAGTAATATGAATATTTTGCATAAGTGCATTATTTTGGGTTACTTTAATATGGTGGAGAATCTTGTAGATAGGAGTGGAGGGAGTTCCATTTTGATGGGGCATGAGAAAGGTAAATGGGATGAGCTGAGAGGGAAAATGGGGTTGGTGGTGGATGGGTGGTCTTTAGGGGATTAGAGAGACGTGCCTGGGCACACATACTTTAGTTTGCAATATTTGAGCTCTTCTTCCACAATTGATAGACTATTTTTTAGTCAGCAAGCTTCATGGGTCCCACACACTTTAAGGGTGGCAATTGATTTCAATTCAATGATGTTGGATCATATGCCACTAAAGTGGAGCTGGCATTGTGTTGATTTGGGAAATGTTGAGATGGACCAATTTCCAACTAGAAAGTTGAGAGTTAATAACCTCTTGCTAAAGGATAATCTTTTTATTAAATATACTGAACAAGCCATTAATAGGTTAAAAATCAGAGGGACGACTGCAGGAGAAACTGGACTAGACAATTGGAATGTCTTCAAAAGAAAAGACAGGTTGATAGGCTCACTGAAGATGAAATCACTGAATTTTTCAAGTGTCGAAATGCTTTGAAACAAGAGGATGAGATGGCTGTTAGAAAGGAAGTGAATTGGATAAGGAGAAATTGGACTAGACAATTGGAATATCTTCAAAAGAAAAGACAGGTTGATAGGCCTACTGAAGATGAAATCACTGAATTTCTCAGGTTTGAGAATGCTTTGAAACAAGAGGATGAGATGGCTGTTAGAAAGGAAGTGAATTGGATAAGAAGGAAAACATTTAACAATAGCAAAAAGCCTAAAAACTTTCTATTTAAGCTTGTGGGGGGTCCAATAGTAGTGAAGTAGTAGGGGAGATTTTAGATGTTAAAGGAAAAAAGTTAGAGGGCATTGGTTTTATTGCAAAGAAATGGGTAGAGTTTCTTGGCTTCACTCTTCGTCTTAAAGAGGATTACTCTCATAAAAGGCTTCAAGTTGAGAATAAGCTTATTGGGATGGTCAATCATAGTGTGGATGATGATAAAGCCAGATGGCTAGACAGAGATGTGGACATTGAGGAGTGCTAGATGGCACTTTTGAAACTAGGAAGGGAGAAAGCTCCTGATGACTGGGATGGTCTGATTGGTCGAGTTTTTTTATTTCTTTCTGGCCTTCTTTGAAGGACATTATCTCGGAAGTTCGTAACAAGTCCTTCAAGACTAGCTGTTTGGATACAGACTTCAAGGAAGGGTTGGTGAAACTGATACCTAAACAAGTTGCTTGCAAATAGGTTTGGGCATTGGAGACCAATCACTTTGTTAACAGTGATATATATAGTTTTAGCCAAAGTCAAAGTGATGGAGAAGTTAGGTTTTGGACCCAAAATGGCCACTTGTATCTACATTCTTACATGGGGAAGTCAGTCTAATGTTTTGCTAAATGGTAGAGTAATTGGAGGTTTTGTCATTAACATATCTGTAAGGCAAGGATGCCCTCTTGCCCCCCTATTGTTTGCTATTGCTTCTCACCCATTGATTGTTGCCCTCGAAGATGCTTGTTCAAAAGGGATTGTTATTGGATTAAGATTGAGGTTCAATGAGTAGTTAGTCATTCAATGCTTTATTGATGACTCATTGCTGTTTTTGAAGGGTTGATAATGAAAATATGAGATAGGTTTTAAACATTATTGAGGAATTTATAGATGGTGCAATATCCATAAATCCAAAATCATTAGTTTATCTGAAGATAATGATTTTGACCTGCAAAGGTGGGGATGTGACGTTGTTAAAAGAGGGTAGATTGTAGGACATCTGGGAGTCCCTTTTGGGGTTTACGTCACAAACAAATAGTTGGTGGATTGGGCCTTAGACAGGTTCTCAGCAAAGATAAAAAAGTGGGAAGGGGTCAAAATTCCTTTCCATGATAGAGTTGTGGTTTGTAATACAGTGCTGATGAATGCAAATATAATGTTTTTATGCCCTGTGTTAGAGTTTGGTAAAAGTTACTAGAAGAGAGTCTTGGGTCCTAAACGGATTTTTTTGTGGAGAAATGGCAAAGGCACTGGAATGTTATAGCTTGGTTGGCTTGGGATAAATTGTCTATGCTAAGGAGTGAAGGGGGATTGGTATTGTGAACTTACCAACTCAAACTACAACAAGGGTGGCTTTGCTTCTTCTAAAATGTTTGTCTCAAGAAGAAACATGGACTATAATGGCAAGGGAATTGGTGGAGGCCTCCTTGGTTCTATTTAAAGCGAGTTGGCAAGGCTTGGAATGGAGAGATAAACTATTTTCCTATGCTCCTTTAAAAGTGACTGCTTCCCCTTTTTGTAAGAGGCTTAGTAACAATTGGAAGGATGTGCTGGATTCGATGGTTTAGGATGGGGGTTATAGGGCTTTAGGGAATTCAATGCTCAGCCTAGGTATATGGTGGTCTCATAAATACAGCCCACCATTGGGCCCGTTGGAAACTTATTCTGCAAGGATTTTGAATAATAGGGGACTAAGACGGTTAGCTGCCTATTGGAATGAGATTGTGGTGGACTAGAAAGAACTTGATCAATTTCATTAGGAGTATGATTTATCTACAAGGGAAAGGGATTTAATGAGACAAGTGCCGGAATCAGGTTCACGGGGGGTGGTTTTCTACTACCTTTGATGAGTCTTGTTGGATCAAAGACTCAGCTTGGATTAATGGGGTCAAACTGATGAAAGGTACAACTAGGGCATTGTATGCAGAATTAAAGAAAGGGGATTTAAATGTGGATTACTGCAACATAATATGGAAGGTGAGTTGGAGTCCTAGTTGTTGGAAAAAGAAATGGAAGGAATTGTGGGAGTATCCTATTCTTGTTAAATTTCAGGTGTTCTTGTGGAGAGTCTACATGTGGGCCTTATCTATTGGAGTGAAACTAGAGCTTCACCAGTGGGTGCTGTCCTAGATGCAAATATGCATTAAAAGATGGCAAACATGCTTTCTGGAATTGCCCAGCTATCAAAGGAGCATGGGGAAAATTAATGAAAAGGGTTGAGCATGGTTTGGGGTTTTAGACACACTGGGCGGGGACTAGATTCTAGGCAAATGGGCTATTAATGGGGAGGGAGCAGATGTTCTATTCAATATAATCAGGGCCTGCTGTCTATGGGAAATTTAGATTTCTAGGAATTGTATTGTGTTTCATAATGTATTGGATGTTGGCTTGGATGTGACAGGAATGATGCATAAGTGTATGTATATGTGTAGATCTATGATTTGTGTGAACAAGATAGAGATTTATGGATTGGATTTGATGTTACAGAGAATGTAGAATGGCATCAACTGATTATTGTACTTGCATAATATCTTGCCATTCTACATTCTCTGTAACATTAAGCCAAAGAGAATGTAGAATATCAACTGATTATTGTACTTGCTTGGAACCCCATCTTGAATACTAGGGAAACCTAATTTGTAGTTGAAATGATGCAGGTTTGTTTGGATGTAAAGCCTAAACAAGCGAAGCTTGGTCCTAAGACCAAAAGATGATATTTGAAAGCGAAGCAGATTGATCATACTTTTGTGGCCTTCATAGAGAACCTTGTGGGGACAAGGCCCACTATTAAGATTTGATCAAGGAAGGGAGATGTGCTGGAAAAACAGACCACCACTGAAGCATTGATGGAGGCTTGTATTTTGTTGAATTATCATGTGTCTTGGGAGCAATCCTCTTTTTTTGTAATGGAGAATGATAGATGGAATCTGTTATGTAATTTGCTAAGCAATAGTGAATAGAGATGTGGGGGGTAGGGATAGAAAGATGACACCTGGCTTTGTTTTGATGTAAAGAGGTCTTTGCTGATTATATATATATATATATATATATATATATATATATATATATATATATATATATATATGTAATTATTGGCCCAAAAAAAAACTTAAAGGGTTATATTCTAAGGTTAAATCCCACTCGTAAAGTGCAAAGAAATCACAAATAAAACCTAAGAGTGTTAGCATAATTTTCAAATAAGGTTAATTTATAGCTAAGGATATCAAAAGGCCATCTAAGGTTAAAGTAAAAGCACTATTGCTTAAATACAATTTCTATTTTTTTGGAAATTATAGAAAACTAGAGAATTTTAAAAAGGGTTTATTTGCATCAAGGTCATCTTCCATTTATGAAAGGCTTTTTACTTACTACAATGAAGAGATATATTTAATTTTAGCAATATCTAAGCCAAAGGGTGTATAGGTTTTAATTAAAATTTTAGGTTTGGCTATTCTCGATGAACCGGAGATTTAAAGAAATGGTAGTTCATAATACAATGATTTATAACACGAATGTACATACCTATTTTCAAAAATTTGAAATATGAAAGGTAGACGTACTTGTATAATATATTTGGCTTAATGTCGTTGCACTGCATGCATGCTGAAGAAAAACCACTAAATCCACATACTTCAAGCATGGGATTCAGTGCCCTACACTCTCCCAGTTGGCTTAAATGCTCTAATTGACTAGTTTAGCTAGTACTACTAGGTGTAAGGTGCCATAAAAGTAATGTGGGAGCATAAAGGAATATTTTCAAAGTTAATGATGAGGTTCTACTAAGTGTGTAGTAAAAATAAGAGAGGACCTCTTTAAATAGGTGATGGTCCCTTCATATGCATGGATTTCAGCTAAATTGGCATGCATGAGTCCCAACACCACCATGCACTTTACATTAGATGAGTAACTTTACATTAGATGAGTAACTTTAAGGAAAAAGGGGCTAGACTAAGGCTTACTAAAACAACAGCCCACCATCACTAATGAAACTAAAGTTGAGGGAGCTCGATACCACTCATGTAGAGAAACCACTAGCCATCCCATGGTTTACCAATACCACCTAGAAAAAAAAGACCATGTGCATATTACCACTCATATAAGAAACCACTAGCTAACCCATGGTTTACCAATACCACCTAGTAAAAAAAGACCATGTGCATATTACCACTTACCACCTCCTCAATTCCACTTGGTTTCCTCAAACCATGGTTTTCACCCAAACCTTAGAACCTTAGGTTATCTAATTTATTTTTCCCAAGAGTACACACACTTAGGCTAAGCCTAGTTGATTTATGTTTTCTAGTGTGCTAATAATATTTTTGCCCAAGCTCTTGGTCTTACAGTAAACCACACATTTCATATTTAATTACAGACTCAGTTTTTTAAAATTTTTTTGGGGACCTAAGTGCTTTCACATAGGGATACACACACACACACATGCACTTTTATATATTTTTTGGTCACGTGAACATATAAAAATTCAAGGTTCCCACCAAATTTTAATTTTCCAAAGGCTTTTACTTAAAATTGAGCAATTTTCCCATGTGCATATTTCATTACACATTTTTCTTCTCCAACAATACACTATTTTATTTTTTAGGCCAAATTATTTTATTTAATATTTTCTTTTTTTTTGCACGGGTAGGAGGGACCTTACAACAGATTCGACACTTTGCCCACATGAGTTAGTCTCCTATGGATACCCTTATCCTCATCAACCGTACTTTGGCCATGTATTTACTTTAATTCAATATCTTTTTATCGGATCCTATTTCCACCCCCACCTTCCACACCATCTTAGCCCGCATCAATATCACGCAGCCCTCCATGTTCTTCAACCAAGTCATCTCATTCCTGGACACTACACTGCTATACTCCATGCCATGCATTCGCTTGTGTCGAGTGGTACACCTATCTGCTCCTCCTTACCTATCCCTCTCAACCAACAAGATCCCTCTCTCTCTCTTTCTTCGTTCACTTTCCTTCTCCCTACTGGAAGCAACAAGACCATAGGATTTTTTTTCTTTCCTCTTTTTCTTGCAGTTCTATTGGCTTTTCTCTAAGGGATAGAACCTCTTCTTACTCTTTTTTTTTTGGGAAGTAAATATATATATAATATTAATCAAAAGAAAACCTTTACAAACAGTTCTTATCCAAAATCCGTATCAAGATTTTTCACCCTACAATTCAAGTCCAACTTTTTATCACTTCCCTAAGGCCCTTATCTGCTCCAATTCCTTCTCATTAGAATTCAATAGTTTGCAAAGGAGGTTCCATCTTTCATCTTCCCAAACAAAGGAAGACTGGCTCCAAGACACATAATACCCCAACTGCATACAAGCTACCATCATAGATTCAGTAGTAAAGCCTTTGGGTGGAAGCTTTTCCAAGACACTTTTACCAGCCCACACCTAAACCATAGGTCTAGTGCCAATTGGATTTTCTATGAATGCCATAAACGTATATACAGGGTGCTTCATCTTCAAGTATCACCTCTTGGTCTTGGGTCCAAATCTGGACAGCCTGGTCTTTACCTCCTTGATAATGAATTCCTGGATACAAACTTTAGGCTAAGGCTTCCTAGTATGTACCAAGGTCTGTAGAAGAGCAAGTCATCTGATTCCATTGCATAGAGAATGAATTACATGAAGTGTGTTTCATCATTTAGCTAGTTAGCATAATATACAAATTTACACAGATACACACACTTATACATCACTTCAATGCTATTCAACCCAGTTTCCCTTCCCCTATAAAATACCAAGTTATTTTTAGAAGTCCAATCTCCCAAAGGCACCCATATCTCCCAAAGGCACCCATATCTAATAATATTAAATAACCAGTTATTAGTAATCTCATTAGGTACTATACCGTTTCCCAAAACCCAATCCCTGAACCCCCAAAGATCTATCCACCCATTTCTCTATCTTCACCCAAAAACCCCTAATAGCTGGGCACCCCTAGAATAGATGTCTCTCATCTTCCAAGGCTGTCCTACACCTTGGATAGCAACCGGAAGTAAAATTCCTTTGTATAAGCTTGGAACCAATTGGTAAAGCCATTAGATAAACTTTCCACAAAAAAGCATGAAACTTCAAGGGCATATTAGATTCCTATATGAGCTTCCATCTCTTTCTCCAAGTTCCTGCTTTCCATTTTACTTTCCAGGCTTTGTTGCAGTTTAACACATTCAAATCTGATTTTCTCAACTCTAAGTATAATGCTTTGGCTGAACCTTTATTCATCTCAACTCGATTGAACTTACCCTAGTCTTTGAGCTAGCTGGAGTGATCTAGAGCAGTGGATACCCACCCTTTTTGAAGCTCCCCCCACGATCTGATTGACCAAATTTCTTTCTCTTGGATTTAATCCAAATTCACTAACTAACTGATCAAGTTCTTTCCAGCCAGCTAGGGTCCAATCCCAGCAGTCTGCCAAGATTCTTAGCCCTTTGTTGTTCAAGCACTTTGCTGCATTAATGTCTATTAAAGCTAGAGGAGGGTTAAAATAATGGGACCACCAGATTCCCAGACTGAGAGAAAGGAGTTGCCTGTTATTCTTACACATCCATCCCACTGTAGAAGATAAAGCATCTCCTTCCATTTTCTACTTAAGAACCTGCAGAGTGAGTAGTTTGTTATCTTCAAAGGAGGAGAGGAGAACGACTTATTTTTCCATTTAAATCCCATCCACACCCCTCTTTGATAAACATACGAGTCTTTAACAATTTCTCTAAACATTATGGCCCAGACTTCTTCTTGAGATAAACATTTGGGTAGAAGCAAGGCAATCTTGGCTGAAGTTTGAGTAGGCCCAGACTTCTTCTTGAGATAAACATTTGGGTAGAAGCAAGGCAATCTTGGCTGAAGTTTGAGTAGGGAGATGCAAAATACCTAGCCGCCCATCAGCCTTAGGTAGGCTAGTTTTATCCCATGCTAACCAGGCAAGAACCTTCTTTGTGTTGCCTTTATTTCTCCAAAGGAAGTCCCTTATGAGGCTTGTAATTCTCTTCCATTGAGCTTTCCCAAAGTTGATTACTGGGGCTAAAAAATGATATAAGCATTCAGAACTATGTTATAGATTGCAAGTCTATCATGGAAAGGTACTCTCACCCCTTCCCAATCTCTCAATAGTAGCCTACTCAGATAGTTGTTTATCAGTGATATCCACACCAAAAGGTATTCCCAGATGTCTGACAACCTGGCCCCTCCTAACTACCTCACATCCCCATCTTTGAATATCAAAGTCATTGTCCTTTGTTAGACATATCATTTTGGTTTTCTGGATGTTACACTTGGACCCAGAGGCATCAGTGAACTCTTGAACAATGGATAAGACCATCCTCAAATTGCCCCCCTCAGCTTTAAGAAAGAGCAAGGAGTCATTAACAAAACACTGGATGATCAATTGCTCCCCCTCTTTTAGCTTCAGGCCAGTAACCCATGCCTTTCTCACACGCTTCTTCTAAAACCACAATGAGGGGATGAGAGGCAATGGCAAACAGAAGAGGGGCTAAAGGCCAACCTTGTCTGATAAACCTCCTAATTTCAAAGCCCCCGACTATTCTACCATTTAACAGCATTTAACAGAAGACTAGAAAATCCCCCCAAGGATAGAGTATACAAGAAGCAATCCTGGGGCCAAATCCCAATTTCTCCATTACTCTTGCCACATAAGACCAATGAATCCTATCATAAGTTTTTTCTAGATCTAGCTGAAGCATTATACACTTCTGATTGGTTCTTATAGCCACATCTCTGCCAATCATAGCAGCCAGAATGTTGTCATAAATGGATCTGCCTTTTATAAGCCCATGTTGTCATAAATGGATCTGCCTTTTATAAGCCCATGTTGTTTCCTAGATATCACCTTTTGAATCATTAGGGTAATCCTTAAGGCAATGACTTTGGCCGAGATTTTATATACTACTGTTAAGAGGGAAATAGGTCTCTAGCGGTTAAATCTGCAACAAGCAACCTGTTTTGGGATAAGCTTCACCACCCCCTCCTTTAGGTCTTTATCCAAGACCCCATGGCTAAAAGCTTGGCTACACATTATCCAAATTATATCCTTCGTGGAGGGCCAAAATGATATGAAAAACTCTACAGAGAGACCATCCCACCCTAGAGATTTTTCCTTACCCAACATAGTAATGGCTACCCAGCATTCATCTAGTTCTATGTTCCTTTCCAACCAATTGGCCTCTCCTGTATCTATGCAGTGCTTTACCAGTCTGAGAATTTTACTTTCTGCCCTGTATCTTATTCTAGAATTATCCTCCTTTAAACTCAAAGTGGATCCTAAATAATCTACCCATTTCTTGGCCTGTATCTTATTCTAGAATTATCCTCCTTTAAACTCAAAGTGGATCCTAGATAATCTACCCATTTCTTGGCCACCTCCTCTAGATCCTGAATTTCTACCCCATTTCTACCTAAAAGTCAACTATTTAAGCTAATACTTCCCACAATCTCCCTACTGTCTCTCTCTTGGTTTAGCTTAAATAGTTGACTTTTAGGTCTCTTATTGGTGGAAAAGGCATTCCTTTTAAAAGCACCCAATCTATACCTTGCTAATTTGTCATCTTCCTCTTTAAGGCTTAGTTGACACATCTTGTGTATATACAGATTTCTTCCTCTGAGAGTTCCCCCAGTTGTTTTTTCCTTTGTAGAGTTTCTAGTTGATCACTCCACTTCTTCCTATTCTCTTTCTTCTCATATGCTCTCAATTTTCCTATCCTCCTTATCACTCCTTGCATTTCACTAACAAATGCCCTCCAGGCTCCTTTTCCTATCACTCCTTGCATTTCACTAACAAATGCCCTCCAGGCTCCTTTCCTAATGCCTCTTGACCTTACTCTACTTATTGCTTCTTTAGTGCCTTTTCTGAACAGCTCATCTTTCAAAAGGGAGTTATTTATCCTTAATTTCTTGGATGGAAAATGTCTCAGTCTTTCATCATCCCCACTTTCTACATGCCACCCCCATATTAAGGGCATGTGGTCAGACAGAGCAAAGGAATTATCTATCCTAATTTCCAAAGTATGAGCTACCCAAGAAGCCTGGTGACAAAAAAAAACTATGTCCAGCCTGGATGAAGAACCAAAGTATTGTAAACTAAAGTAAGTGTGTCCAGGATCATTCCTCCATTCACCAAGACCCCACCCATCTACCAGGCCCAGCCTTCCTCTGAGTTCTCCCCATTTCCTCTTCTCTTGCCCCATAAGGATGGTGCTTCCTCCACACTGGTAATGTTAAAATGCCCCATAAGGATCCCTGAGCATTGCATGTTAAGACATGAGAGAGGCAGTCCCATATCCTACCCCTTTCCTTGTAATTATGAGGTCCATAAACATTAATAACCCAATATCTCTTACCCTCTACCTAGAATTCTACCACTAGGGCTCTGCCATTGGGATGGTTAGCAATAAGGCAAGGCTTCAAGGATTCCTTTATGATAGTCATCATGACTCCACTTTACCCTTTATCAATGCCCCCCATAATACACCACCCAATCCTTAAATCTCTCCCTTATAACCTCCTTTCTACCAAAAAGGTTATGTTCCTATATGGCCAGCAAAGACAGCTTCCATTCTTTCACCAAACCCCAAAAAGCTGTATTCTTCCTTTTATCCTTGGTGCCCTTTACATTCCATGTAGCCCCCTTTATCTTAGCCTTATTAATCATTGAATAGCTAGTTGTCTTAGGGACCATCTCTTCCTCTTGACTATCATCATCAGGGTTAGGATTTTGGGCCATCTGCTAATCAGTTTCCACATTTCTATTGAATTCTCCAATGGAAGAGGTCTCACCATCCATTCCCCCCAGAGGACTAAATTGGTTAGAGTAAATCACATGGCTAGGAATCTTGGGGGAGTTACCTAAACCCTTCTCTTTTTCAGAATACCTATTTCTGGGTCTTCTAACTTCTTCTTTGGTTGCTCTAAGATTGTTTTTGCTCCTGCGTTTTTTAACCACCTTAGTTCATCCCTCTTTTTTGTAACTACTCCCTTGAGGGTCATGAATCCCCTTCCCCTTATCCTCATTAACCTTGCTCCCTTCCTTTTCTATATTATTTGGTCTCACCCCCTCAAGATCCCCGTCCTCCTTAGTAACTCCCTTCTCTTTATTTTTGTACTGAGCATCACAAAATCTAGCTATGTTCCCTAGATCACCACATTTGAAGCAAGCTCTAGGGAAAGGCCCAAATTTGAGAATTAATTTAAATTTTCCCGAATCCCCAAGATTTATTTCTAGAGTTTTTGGAGTTTTGAAGCTAGTATTCCATGAGATACATATGTTGTTCGCCTGACGGCCTGACTCATCTTCCTTGGGGATAAACAGAGGTGGACCCAAAGATTTTGCCAGTTCTCCCAACGCCGGTTGAAGCCATGGAGGGAGACCTACCAGTTTTACCCAAACAGGGCAGGCCTTTTTCAGACTATGATTCACATCAAACAGGGGGTCAAATGGGATTGCATGTACTAGCTTGGGGCCCATAAATAGAGGCGCTTTAGAGAAAATATCAGAGACAGCCTATCCTTTAGAGAATAGGACATTAAAAAAACCTTTCCCCAGATAAAAGGTATGTACCACCACTTTTTCATGCAACACATCATCGAGCCATTTGCCCAGTTCAGCTTTGGAAGGGGGCCTCTACCCGAGCAAAATATAATAATACTGTAGTAGGAGAACATATTAACTTACTTATTCACCAAGTTTGCTGCTGCTGTGCTGAGACTTTGGTACATACCTTGGAAGCCGTTTGTTACACTAGCGAAGGATGTAGCCTGCTCAATAATACCCAATCAGCTTGCAGCCTCTTCTTTTCGTGGGACTCCTCATCTTCTTCATGCATCCTCTTCATTTCCTCTAGGTCTTCAGTGCCCCAATCGCCCAGCCTTGCAAACAGTCCGCCATGCAAACCCCGTCAGCTTCCTTGCATGCGCGACGTATGTTGCCCTTTTGCCACTGGCCACGTTCTCAAAGCCCCTTACCATGAAATAATCACTTTTTTTGATTATCGCAAACGATTCTCTCTTCTCTCGTTCTCGGAACCTCTTCTTACTCTCTTTCATTTTCAATTCAAAACCCTATAAAGTATGGATTTTTTTAGGAACACAATGATGTTTATTTTGATTCATCACACTAAACTTTTAAAGTAGGATTTTTACAGGCTCTTAAGAGTTCTAAGACCTACGTCGAATCTTGGCGGAGGTTTATGATGGTGTGGTTTCAGTGCGAAGACTGTGGCGAGAACTTGAAGAAGCCAAAGCTTCAAAATCATTTCCGTGGTTGCTCGGCGCGGCAGGTATTGATCAAAGCCCGTACCGCGGCCAAGTCAATGCTTCCTGTTTTTTCCTCCGAAAGAGCTGCATTCCTCTCTCTCTCTCTCTCTCACACACACACACGAGAGAGAGAGAGAGAGAGAGAGAGAGAGAGAGAGAGAGGGGGGACTGACACCCGTTGTTTTGACATTTTCGTATCTAGACCTGGCTTCATGTATAAGAGTAAGGTTAGCTAATAGCTTACACAACCTGGATTTGAGGGGCGAGTATGATGTCTATTTGAAAAGTCCCATGCTGCTTTGTTGTTGTACCGTGGTGCTTATATATTGAAGAAATCATAGTCTTTTCATAGTAGAATCTGCTTGTGGCTCGGCGATTGCACTACGCTTTTGATTGTGCAAAAGCATTCGGGCATCATGCTATTTTATGACATTAGTCTGAAGATTAGATGATTTGCTTCAAACTTTTTGAAGCTTTGAGGCTACATGAAGCATTCTAGTTGTATGTTGATTGAAACAGCCTTTGGCAATTTGTTGAAATAAATTGTGGTTGTGAAAGATTGTTTGAGTCTAGTTCTCAGCAAGCATACGATGTGTGCTTGTATTCTTTAAACTATTCTACAGCAAAAGGGAGGAAATTCAAGATCAAGAAAGTTCTTAATCAAGTGGGAAGCTATATTCTTGAAGAAAATGCGTACAAAGGCGATTCAACTCTTTGATGTTGACTTCCATCCAAGATTCTTTGAGTGTGTGGCTGGAGGCCTGATCTGGTCAAGGACCCACAAAGGGCGGCTGGTTACTGCTGGCCAAGGACATCGAGGCACATTTTAGCATTTTAATGCTGAAGCAATTCAACCAAGACAGGATAAGCATAGACAGGATAAAGCTTCGAAGATGGAGGTTAGATCCAAGTGTAGCAAGCTGAATCCAATCATACGTAGAGCTTGATTTGTAAGGGCACGATTTGGAACAGGAGTTTCTAGGACTGCAATTTCATTAGCTTGCCTCGCAATGGGGCCATGGGCTCTCTTTTTGAATCTCCAACCTTCTTTGGTCTGGCCTGCTCAAATGTAAACAACCAAAACTTTTAACAAGGTTTTCAAAGGAAGCTACACTCCCATCGTCAAGAGTTGTGGTTTTCTCTTCCCTTGTCTTTGATTGAGAAGCAGGGCTCCCAACTGCATGCTTAAAAATTATTGGCATCTTGCGGCCTGTAGTTGCTAACAAGCTTGAGAAACATCTCAAAGATTGGAATCTATCATTGCACAAAGCTGCTCGTTGTACCCCTTTTTGCTAGGGGATTCCAACTGAATCAGGTGGTTAAAGTGGGCCTAGTTTTGCAAGTCTTTGCAATGGATTTCTCAAAGTTGCCATGGTTGATCATGGCTCTAGTCAACGGGATAGAATGAGAGCATCAATCACATTTTTGTTTTCCATGGACTAGAGTGATTTTGAAGCAGATGCAAGACAAGAAATGCGAAAAAAGTAGAACAAGATGAAGAGAACTCTCAAAAGGATGAAAACTCTAGCATCGCATACTTAGTTTAGCCACCTTTTGTTTTCCATGGACTAGAGTGATTTTGAAGCACGTGCAAGACAAGAAATGCGAAAAAAGTAGAAGAAGATGAAGAGAACTCTCAAAAGGATGAAAACCCTAGCATGGCATACTTAGTTTACCCACCTTTTGGTAATTAACATAAAGGGGGTGGGGTCAGCCCATCTTCAGCCCCTAGTGTGGTGTACCTTGCAGTTTACTTGTGGTTGTGTTTTTCATGTTTAATTGTTCATAATCTTGTTTATGGTTAATTTGATTCTGAGAAATGTGCCTCCGTGTTACACGTCTAGTGTCGGTCATACACCATACTCACGTGTCCCATGTGTCCCCCGTTGGTACCTCGTGCTACACATCACTAGTCCTCTGGCCGACAATGTTCACACTTAATCTCCGAAGTGGTGATGTGCATTTGTGTGCCGCCTTTGGGTCCCATGTACTACCGGTGTGTCCCACGCTTTGGGTCCCATGTACTCGTGTAAGGGTCGTAACAATTTACATTAATTGAGATGACTTTGGGTTTAGAAACCAATGCCTCTTTTAAGAGCACATTTGTTATGGAGCTCACCAATGAACTATAACACAATGCATCAATAAAATTCACAACATAACATGGCCTTTTGGCTTCAGTCAAGGTGACAAGGGTTGTAAATTGCAATATTACTAGTGGCAGGACATAAGCTAGCTAAGTGTGCATGCAAGTGGTACCTACTTGGAAGAAAATAGGCTTGGCCCTCGACATTTGTATTGGATAAAGTTATACAAAATATCATATTTTGTGCTTGCGCAAATGAAGATCCAAGAAGGTTCCAAGAGATGCTTTATAGAATTTTGCACTAGATTGACACAATCAGCATCATTCCGTCTGTATACTTTTTAGTACACGATGATAGACTCTTGTAGATCTATGCACATGTGCAAGTTGGGGCTTGACTCCTGTTTTTTTTTTGATCATGTGAATGAGAGGTAAAAAGCTCTATGTAGGGTTGAAAATCACAAAGAAAGAAAGTTCTATTAAACGTCTTCAAAAGATCCAATGGGTCTATGAGAAAGTGGTACAAGAGTTCCATGTGGTACTGGGTCATGGAAAAGACTAACAAAACTGAAAAAAAACTCATACAAAAAGATAGATGTATGTCTAATGTTATGCTAGGCTAGCTTTGGTTTTTTATGCGGTTGTTTTTATGCAGTTTTCATGTAGCTGTCTTTAAATAGCTTCTGATTTGCATTTTGTGACTTAAACTAATCACATTATATGCCTATGGGTGTGCAGTTGTCATGCATTGATTGTGGAGTTGTATTCAACCAGCAAAGTGTTCAAGGACATACCCAGTGTGTCTCAGAAGCAGTGCGTATGCTATAATCTACAATGCGAGTTCTTTGTTCTCACCATCTGGCTAGATCATTGATCACAGACACTTGCTATGATACTGTTTGCATAGAAACGTTTAATGCTGATGATGACATGTTTAGACAACTTTATCAAGGTCCCTCTAATGATTTTCTGGCAAGTTACATTACTGAAATGGCCTGTTATGAATTACTTGTTAGGTACGTTTGATCATTGTTGAAGTTCCATGCAATCATTAAGAGCTGATACACTTTTCAAGAGTGTAGCGTTAAAGCACACATTTCTTCAATAAATGTCCATTGAAGTTCAATCTATTTAATGTAAAATCACTTTATATTCATCTTCATTTAGCACAAAGAACCTTTTGAAGTTTACCTCTAATTTCAGCTACTGCGTTATGGGTATGCCTGGTTGAAATTGGGCTTGCAGTAATGTTGGTGGTGGTTTGGGGATTATGCTCTCTTCTAGATTCAGCATGGGTGCAGAAGTAGTCTTACAATTTATCAACATCTTGACTAATCTGAGGTCTTTTTATGGAGGAATTTTTGTCTTCTGCTGTCTTTTGCAGAGATTCGGCAAACCAGGAAGTTCTCTAACCTTTGCAGGCTTGAGCCAATAAGCAATCAAAGCAACTAATTTCAAGGATGATCACCTTGCTCCACTTGGTTGGAGAAGCTTGTATCCGTACGATTGAGAAGAGTAAAATGCACTACAAGAGCCATCAACAACCACTCCTTCCAGTCTCTGCATTCCACCGTGATCCATGACTGAAGTGGAAATTGTTGTTGAAGTAAACATATCAATGGCTTGAGGGAAAGGTTCTTCCGGGCTTCTATCTCTTCGTTGAAGCTGACAACGCTAGGGTTTCCTGCAGTTAGCTATGGACGGTTGTAGATGTCCATGGTGGAGAGAGAGAGAGAGAGAGAGAGAGAGAGAGAGAGAGAGAGAGAGAAAGTTATATTAAACGTCTTCAAAAGACCCAATGGGTCTATGAGAGCAAAAGTGATACAATAGTGTCCATGTAGTCTCATCATGGTACAAAAGAAAACAAAGACTAGAGCTATGAGCGTGGAGTGTCAAATCCGAGCCATATGATACAAAGTGGGACCATCATCATCGTACAACCTATGGAGCTAATCCCCTGGTAGGGGGAGGGGGCCGTCAAGGATATCAAGCATGGGGTTAGCTTGTAGAAGGCTCTGCAGATCCGTTGGGTGTGGGAAGGTGGCTCTGTGCCTCTCCAAGATCTCAAGTTGGGACTGATGTTTGTGTTGCTGGCGAGGTCTAGGGAGTCTGGGGCGTCGGGCTCATTGTAGTGCCGTGGCCCGGGCTAGAGTCATGCCAGAGTGGGGTTTGGCACTCAAGAATGTGTGGTTCGATGAGGCTGTGGGTATGTCATCCATGGCTGGTGGGGTGTCTTCTCATGGTCAGAAGAATTGAGTGATGGTCGCCTGGGACCGGGTGGGATGTCTCCCATGGGGTCTCGACTCCCTAATCAATGAGTCTCTGTGGCGATGAAGCTCTAGTAGGAAGAGGCCCAGGTACCACTGATCTGGGTAATCCATGATCCTGGATAAGGGTCCATGATCTAGTGATGGTCGCCTGGGACCGGGTGGGATGTCTCCCATGGGGTCTCGACTCCCTAATCAATGAGTCTCTGTGGCGATGAAGCTCTAGTAGGAAGAGGCCCAGGTACCACTGATCTGGGTAATCCATGATCCTGGATAAGGGTCCAAACCCCTCTCTCAAGAGACAGTGGAACCTTCCTTGAATCTCATAATATATGGTGCATCTGCATATGAATGCTCCTGCTGGCACATAGTGCATATCCTCTCCTCACGAGGTTTCTGCATGGCTCTCCCTGTTTCTATTCTCAGACGGTGCGACAACACTCGCAACTGGCCCACTGCAATGTGCATGGCATGTGACATGTATATGTCAAGATATCTAGCCCTTAGTATGAAACCATCCTCTCTGAGCCTCATGAAAGTATCCATGTAGTACTGCCATTTGTGTGAGAGTGGCTCATGTGTTGTAATCAAGGCATCTTGTATGTATAGTCCCAATAAATCATATCTGATCCCCGGTTCTTGTCATCCTGAGAGAGCGTGATGAATGGGGAGTCCGGGTCATACTGGAGTGGGGGGAGGCGATCCATCATGAGTCCTTGCCCCTCGTGAACCAGGTGCATACTCGGCTATACCATGACTCGTGCCCATCTGTTGCTAGTTGCTGGGAGGATTGTAGGGTGAGCCTCGGGAGTCTCCAAGGGGGCATGGCATTGATCCTGTGAATGTATGTGACTGTCTAGAAGAGTGCCTCTACTACCATGGGTGCTGCTGCAAACTTCGCCAAGATAATATCATGTGGGACCGATGGTTTGCTGAGCATCATGACCTAAGGCCTCTCTATCCTTGGCCATTTGGCCGTTGTAAGATCAGGTGCTCAGAAGGGTGCTCCATACATCAATGCCGGAGTGACCAAGGTATCAAATAGCAACATCGTGGTCCTCGGCTCCTAGAAGTGGGCTTGGAAGCACTGTCTCTCCATGAGAGCAAGAGAAGCATACGCTCGTTTCAGCCTAACTGTGCAGCATGGCTCTTCAACCGGTCCTGTAAAAGTGACTCCCAAGTACACATATGAGTATGCAGTCTCCACTGGGCTGCCCACGTAGGTGAAACTCAATCGAGATGTGAAAAGAGGGGATGTGTTGAAGACCATAACCTTGGTTTTCCCAAGGTTTACTTTCAGATTCCGCTGTGCACAAATGTGTCAAGATGCCTTTGGAGAGCCTCTAGAGAGTTTGCAATAAGCACAATGCTATCAGCATAAAGTAGTATGGAAACAAAGATGCTTGCTCCAGTGATACGCCTCCTCCCCCTCTATCAGTGAAGGCTGAAAATCTCGTTGATGTAGAGGCCAAAGAGAGTCAATGGTGTTGGAGATGTCCTCCAATAATCCTCTTGGGCATCTCACCCGCGCTATGACCGACTCGTATAATGCCATGATCCCCCAAATCATGTCTGACGGTACCCCCAAATCTTGGAGTCTATGCAGTAGTCTGGCTCGAGGCATTGTATCAGTAGTCTGGCTCGAGGCATTGTATCAAATGCTTTGCGGAAATCCACAAAGCAATAGTAAACCCATTGGTGTCGTGCTTTGGCCTCTTCTATGATGGCTCCTAGGGTGAAGATGTGATCCAAAGTAGAGAATGACCTGCGAAGCTTGCCTGCCCTGATGCTCTATGCCCATGTCTCTCTGCTAGTGTGTTGAGCTCAAAGTTTGGCTAGTGTGTAGCCAATCATAATAGTCCTGTAGTTGTTGGGGTCCATGGGATCTCCGGCTTTATGGATGGGTGTGGTGATATAGGCTGTCCACGTGGGTGGGAAGCCTTCCAATAGAGCCCGATTGAACATATGGGCTACGAGGGGTAGTCTCCCCTACATGGGAGATGTGCTCTGCCAAGAGGCCCTCATGGTCGCGGGATCTACTGTTTTTGAGTCTCCGGATGGCTCAGGCTACCATGTTGGATGTGAAGAAGGTGATCCAGCCACCTTCGTTTGGTACCTCATCTATTGCTATACCCCTTGAGATGAACTTGATGGGGGGCGTGGATGTGATGGTGGTGGGATGGGGGGCTGATTTGATACTTCATATAGGAATCGTGCATATGTGTGCCATATGGATGGAGATGTGATGGGTGTGGGTGGGGGTTTCTCCTAGATTTCTTTCAGCCCTCCGTATAGTTCACACCTTTGTGTGTGTGTGTGTGTGAGAGAGAGAGAGAAAGAAAGAAAGATAGAAAGATATATTAACGTCTACGAGAGGCCAAAGTCGGCCTATGAGACAAAAAATAATACAACTGTGTTCTTCCGGTCATCGAAAGAAAAGAAAGAAAAGAAAAAGTGTGCATGTGTTTGGATACAACTGTGAATCATCATGGATCGGTGGAGCCCATATACAAAAATATAAGGGGGGGTGGGGATGTGGATGGAGTGCAAAGGCAAGATGCATCTCTATATGCTGAAGGGGTAGTACAAGCATGCTATGCAGATCTATGTCTAACTCCATCCAGTGCCATAAGAGGGATATAAGATATCATACATCGCCGATGTTGAGGCTGTGAATGGCGTGAACATGTACCCTGAGTCTGAATGAAAGCGAGCTAGCCTCTCCTGTGTCTCCATCTGGTGTCTCATTCGGATAGCTGCTCTCTCTCGGTGACGGAGTCGGGGTGCTTTATGTCCAGTCTGTCTAGGTCTCCTCTTGGCTCTCAATTCCTCTGCTCTCTGTGCGGTCACCCCACGTGGTACATTAGCTGGCACTGGCATAGCCCTCTGGAAGAATCTGAGCTGGGACTGTCTCCCACCCCTAGTGTGAGCGGGTGTCTGGAGGAGTCTCTCTCGAGAACTATGAAGCTCTAGTAGTAGTCTGCCAAGCTGGTGCTGGTCCGAGGCCTCCATCAACTGATGTAGTGAAGAGTGCTCCTCAAACAATCTTGCATATCTATCTCTGACCCCCTAGTGGGCTCTACATCTACATACAAAGTGATCCTCAGTCTCCACCTCCTCGCGGCACAATTTGCATATCCGCTCAGCTCTGGGAACCCGTGCCGCTCTCCCAGCCTCTATCTCTAGCTGATGTGATGAGACTCGTAGCTGTCCAATAGCAACCGAGAGCTGTGTGGCATGTATACATCCATGTACCGCGGTCGATGTATAAACCCATCCCCTGAGATGCTCATAAAGTGGTCCTTGTAATACAGCATCTTCGGTGGTAGTGGGCTCTCTGGTGTTGTCCATGTCTCCTGTATGTAGTGCTGCCATATGTCCTGTCTCATCACTCTGTTCCTCTCAATGAGAGAGAGGTAACCCCCTGGAGCAGAGTGATCATACTGAAAAGGTGGCAACCGCTCAATGTCTATCCCATGATGTGAGAACCATTGTAGCATCTGTGCATACCAAGATCCATTGTGTCCAGCCTCGGCCAGCTGTCTGGATGCCTCAAAAGCTCGGCGGGATAATCTCTCCGTGGGCATCTCCCTCATCCTGTATATAAAGGAGATCGTTTGGAACAATGCCTCCACTGCCATAGGTGGTGCAGCAAACTCAGCTCAAACAATGTCGTGCGGGACGAATGGTTTGCTGCGTATCATCCTCGAGAGCATCAAGATCTGTGGTCTGTCCAGCTGTACCCATGTGGAGGCTGCAAGCCCTGGTGCCCAAACCGCTGCTGCAGACATCAAGGCTGGTGTCACTAATGTATCAAAGAGCCACCCCTTCGTGCGGGGTTCCTGAAAATGTGCCTGATGACACTGACGCTCAAGGCCAGCAAGAGCTGCATACCCCCGGGTCACTCTGTCTCGGACTGCCTAAGCCATGGAGAAGCGTCCAGCTGAGCTAGTAAATGTGATGCCAAGGTAAACATAAAGTGCAAGCCTAATATAAGTCACACGAGGATTGGTAAAACCATTCTCGTACTTTTTCATATAAGATGAGAGCATATTTAACGTATATTGTATTGAGTTTTTGTGTGTGTGTGTGTGTTTTTCCAAGAGAGAGGGAGAGAGAGAGAGAGAGAGAGAGAGAGAGAGAGAGAGAGAGAGAAGAATTTAAGTATTTCAATTTGTAATAATATTAATGCATAAATATTAAGTATAAAAGTTGCTCACCACCTCGACCTGCCCTCCTGCTAATGTGAGAGTAGTGTGGCTCCTGACTGCGGGTGAGGTGTGGAAGATCATAACCTTGGTTTTCCCAAGGTTCACTGTGAGACCCTGTTGTGCGCAGAAGTCATCAAGAGCCACAAGGTGTCTTTGAAGCCCAACCTGCGTGTCGGATACCAAGACGATGTCATCAGAGCATAAAGCATAACATGGACAGTAATACTTGATAGCTCAACCCCAGAGCCTCCTCCCTGTGTGATGTAATCGACCACCTCATCAATATAGAGCCCAAAGAGCGTGGGGGAGAGCGGGCACCCTTGCTTCACACCAATGGTGCTAGCAATTGCCTCAATGTAAAAATGTGGTCAATGGTCGAGAAGGCTCGACGGAAGCTTGCCTGGCGTGCTACTCTCAATCCCCCAACCTCTGCATGAGTGCTCAGCTCTGCCTCCAAAACTGCCCCGTATAGTTTGGCCAATATATGGCCAATCATGATGGTCCTGTAGTTCCCGGGGTCTAGTACATCTCCCGCTTTATGGATCGGCACAATAGTGTGCATCGTCCACTCAGCTGGAAACCTCTCTGATAGAGCTCTGTTGAAGAGATGAGCAAGAAATGGTGCCAATGTATCAATAGCATAGATGAGATGCTCTCCCTGTAATCCTGTATGATCTGTCGCCCGTCCATGTTGGAGTCGGCATATGGCCCTCCTAACCATAGGTGGGGTGAAGAAGGTGGAGACTGTGGAGCATGGCTATGTGGGCTGTGGTATAGGGGGCTGTGCAGGCACATCATAAAGTCTCTTTGCATATGTCTGCCAGGTCTGAGGATCGGTAATAGGTGTGGGAGGACGGGGCTCTCTGAGTCTCCTCCAAGCAGCAGTAGCATCTTTGCTCATGAGCATGTGATGTGTGTCCCAGTACTGAGCCTCCTCATAAGCTCGCCGCTTACGGCGTGTGAGAGTATGCATCCTCCTGCCTGCCTGCCTCTGGGTGATCTCCCCGCGAGCCCTCTGCACTCGGAGATTGCGGTGAAGGTTTCTGCACTCATCATCATACCATCGGTTTTGGGGCATGCTCCCAGATGTAGGTGGCTGTCCTGTCTGTATGTGGTATGGGAAACTCCTCGTGGCTGCGGAGTGCAGTACATGTGAGAGCTGGGAGGTGAGCATAGCCATGGGTGCCGATGGATCTAAGGCAAATAGCTGATCATGAACATGATAGTCGTACACATCGGCTAGGTCCTGAGTGAAGTGGAAAATAGTGCGTGGTGGCTGTATGATGGGTGGGTGGGTCTCCAGTAAGCTCCTGAAAGTGAGGGATAGGTATGTATGATCCGCCCCAATGGGGCATGGTGGTACGGTGAAGTGAGACACCATATCTGCTGCCTCCCGGGATCCCATCACATAGTCCACTGTACTATTGCAAAAGAAGGGAAGAAGAGAGGTGTGATTGCACGACAAGGATAATGATCAGGATTTGATCGATTGATTGTGTAAAATGAAGAACAAGGCTTTTGCATATATAGCTCTTTCAATATGCCAAACCCTTTGACTCTTATTTAATGCACCCTTATCCATATAAGGGCGGGTTCACACACTATGAGACACTTACACACATCTAAGCCTTTGAGGGGCTGTTCACACACATTGAGGCACCGATATATCCCAACAATCCTCCCTTCGGAGCGAAGGTGGCAAGACCCGAACGCAAAAGAAGCTACTGTCACTCCCGTGGCTCCTAAATTGGGATAAGGAAAATCACGAAGCCTTTTATAAGCGAAGGCAAACATAGAAACATAAATACAATCAGATTTTAGGGGGACTACCCAGGGTAGAGAACCCTTATTGACACACATTGATAAAGGCAGCTAGAATGCCCACTCATCGTCTACCTCATTGAGGGAGACTTGGGCCGTTGTTGCAAATATGTTCTCCTCTTCAGTAGATTCCTCTTCATCTTCAGCAGCGAGATTTGCGTGGTGTTTCTCTTGCTCTTTCTCCAGCTTTTTGAAGCAGTTGGCCTGCTTCTGTCCCATTCTCTTGCAGTACCTGCACTGAATCTTCTTGTTGGTCCTTCACTTCTGTTCTCCCACAAAAGCTTTGTCATAGTTTACACTGCCGCTTGCTTGACTTTCCTTGTTTCTTCTGTCTTTTTTAGGCAGCAAGGCTACCATACCTTCAAATGATGTTGAAGCTATGTGCATGACTTCCATGGTTTGTTGAAATTGGGTAACATCTTGCATACTTTTGGTGAGAACTGCCACCTTGTCCTCATAATGAGGCTCAGACTTTGTACTGCTCCCCGCAATACTTGCATGCCCATAGCCGAGTACCTGACCCTTGCTGAGAAGGGGTGTTAACAACCCTCAGGACATTGGTGTGGATTGCCCAGTTCGGGTTAGTCTTGCGCGGCATGATGAAGTCTGGGCGGGAGAGAGAGCGAAGAAATTTGCTTTGCAAAGTTTTGCAGGTACACACAGGGGACACGATTTTGCAAGTACACACAAAATGCCCAAATTTTGGTCGCTTATCTACAATCGCATGATCGCCACACATGCGCCTCGTCACACGCCACACATTTTTTTATTTTTAAATGTTTCCGTACGGATCCGTACAGTACAGTACCGTACCGTACGACTGTACCGTGCTGTACGGATCCGTACGTACGTACGGCAGCAACCTTGGTTTGCCATGCGTGATTTGTACTATGCAGACGTTGATTTTGCTATTATTTGGTCTGATTTGATGGCTAGTCATTCACTTGTCTCATATGTGATTAAAGAGAGTTATCTTATGAAAGATAATTGCTTATATGTGTGGTGTCTAATATGAGGCAAATGAGGGCTTTCAGCAGTTAGGGTTAGGGTTTGGAGGTACTGCAAACAGAAACGTAGAGAGCAGAGAGAGAGAGAACACGACTCCTTGTGTATTCAGTTATGATAAAGTGAAGTACAATAGCCACATAGTGAAGTGACCTAAAAGTTGTGTTCACATGTCCGGCCATAAAGTGTGCCGGGTGGACCAAAACACTTATAAACTGTTATAAGTGGGTGCATACACAACATAAAACCCAACAAACCCCCCTGGAGTGATATGTGATCACTGTACATCATCCACCAAAAGGAAACAAATTCAAAGCAGTGAGGAATGCTTCGAATTTCGAACGTGGTAATGCCTTGGTGAAGATGTCTGCCACATTCTGATCTGTAGGACAGTAGATCAGACTGATATCGCCTGCGTGGAGTCTCTCCCGAACAAAATGATAGTGAATCTCAATGTGTTTCGTGCGAGCATGAAACACAGGATTCCTGGCCACAGCAATGGCATTGTGACTATCAGTGTAGATAGGTGTAGGCTCCTCCACTGAAATATCCATATCAGTCATGAGACGACGCAGCCAAACACACTCAACAGTTGTAGTGTAGGCTGCTCTGTACTCTGCCTCACAAGACGAAGTGGCCACTGTGGTTTGTTTCTTGCTTAGCCAAGAAATGCATGAAGAGCCAAGAAAGAAACAATTTCCACTAGTGGAATGTCTGGTATCAAAATCACCAGCCCAATCTGAATCACTGTAAGCGTATAACTGCATGTCACCCCCCTCAGGATAAAGCAATCCAAGAGACAAGGTACCCTGCAAATACCGGAATACACGCTTGACAGCTTGCCAATGTGACAATCGAGGGCTGTGCATGAATCTGCTCAACTGAGATACGGCATACTGAATATCTGGCCGTGTAGTTCACAAGTAAATAAGGCACCCAACAGCCTGAGCATATGTAGTGGCATCAAAAGATATATTGTCATCTTGTAGTGACAGTTTCATCCCAGGCTCCATAGGAGTGCTAATAGGCTTGCAATCCTGAAATTTAAACATCTTCAGAAGTTTAGCAACATATCGAGATTGCAACAACCCAATGCCTCTGTTATCCTGCAGAAACTGTATGCCCAAATAGTAGTGTACGAGCCCCAAATCAGACATGTCAAATGTTTGTTGCAGTATCTCTTTAAAAGTTGCAATTTTGTCATCGTTTGATCCCATGAGCAAAAGATCGTCTACATAAAGACTGACGACCAGCAGATCTTTCTCTTCTTTCTTTACATACAAAGTGGCTTTTGATGGACTGTTCACAAATCCTTGAGTGAGTAGGAAAGCATCTATCTTTGCATACCAAGCTCGTGGAGCTTGTTTCAAACCATACAAGGCCTTTTTCAGCCTGCATACTTTCCCTTCATGACCATGTTCTGCAAAACCTCTGGGCTGATATACATAAACTTCCTCCTCGAGGTCCCCATGCAGGAAAGCAGTCTTGATGTCCAACTGGTGAACAACCCAACCACGATGTGCAGCCAATGCAATGACACACCTAAGTGTCGACATACGGGATGTAGGAGAAAATGTCTCCTCATAATCAATGCCCTTCTTCTGTGCATAGCCCTTTGCAACTAGACGGGCTTTGTACCTGTCTCAATGGATCCATCTGCATGTCTTTTCAACTTATAGACCCACTTAGTACCAATGGCTTTCTTGCCTTTGGGCAGATCAACCAAATCCCATGTTTGATTCCTTTTAATAGAATCAAGCTCATCCTGCATGGCGTTGTTCCAATGCACATTGTCTCGTGCATCCACAAATGAATCAGGCTCATCATCATCCTGTAAACTGGCTGCCATAACCATATTCAAATCCATGATGTGTGCATGTTCATTGGTCCTTGTCTCCCTACGAGTACGACCAGCAAGGGGACCCTCTAGATGGCTGTCCTGTAATGTCCTCAAATACCATCTAGGGATGTGTCTGACCTGTGGTGCCTGCTGCCCCATATTTGGTTCAGCTTGTGGCTCAATTTGTTGCTGAATTTCTGCACCACCTTCATGATTTGCTGGCTGTCCTGTACCCTCATGAGTTGGATCACCAACTGTGGAATGAAACTCCATAGGTAATAGACCTTCAAACACATCATTTTCAGCCTGATTTGCATCATAACCAGCCATGGATATTTCTGATTTTTCATCAAAAATCACATCCCGACTAGTGGCACAGCCCAGGCACAAAGCATTGGCAAGCAGTCAAACGCATTTTTCGTTATCTTAAGAGTACCCTGGATCTTGGTTTGTTCTATCCCAGGGGGGGCAGCTTGCAGCTTTATGCATACAGTGATTCAGATTGGGCTGGTGATTATGATACCAGGCAATCCACCAGTGGGAATTGTTTTTTTCTTGGCAGTTCATGCATATCTTGGTTGAGTAAAAAGCAACCCACTATTGCTACATCTACTTGTGAGGCTGAGTACAGGCAGTCTTTACAGCTACAGTAGATTGTTTATGGTTGAGGAGACTATTGGCTGATCTTCGTGAGTGTCAGCAGACACCCACCACCATTCTCACTGATAGCCAGAGTGCTATGGCCGTGGCACGAAATCCAGTATTTCATGCACGTACCAAGCACATAGAGATTCATTATCACTATGTCAGAGAGAGGCTACTTGAAGGGGAGATCAGTTTATCTTATTGCCCTACACAGGATAATGTTGCAGATCTATTCACAAAGGCTTTACCTCGAGAAAAGTTTGAAGCTTTCTGCAAAGCTTTGGGCTTACTCTCATACCGAGAGTGATCTGCTACCTTGTAAAGGTTCACACTTCCACTATAGGGGGGATTTGTAGGCATATGCTTACTTATGGTAGTGCTATGTGTGAACAGGGCTTAACCAAGGGCACTTTTTCCCATGTGGTTTTTCCCCTTGGACATCAAGTGTGAAAGGACACTCTAACATATAATATTTTGTACTTCTATATTATATGGATGTGGTACACATGCAAGGGTTGACTTGCATTTTGTGGATACCACACTTTTGGCTCTCTCTCTCTCTCTCTCTCTCTCTCTCTCTCTCTCTCTCTCATTTCTGTGTGTGAGCTATTCTACCCTGCACCTAACCCTAATGTGCAGGTTTGTGTGTGTGAGTGTGTGAGTCCAACACCCAACAGTATGTACCATAATATGTGATGGCTCTCTGTGAGGTGTCGTGTCGGAGGCGGGGCTCTCTCAACATGCTGCCTCAACACTACATCCCTGTGTCGTCTGAGCTCCATCAAGTACATGCCCGAGCACCTCTGACCCTCAAACTGTATCACCCGTGTGAGTGGTCCGAATCCCTCTCAGAAGAGGCAATGGAATCTCCTCCATATCTCATAGTAAGCCGGGCAACTGAGCATATAATGGGCCTCATCCTCCACTGTTCCTGTGATGCATACTATGCATGTCGTCTCCTCATGTGGGATATCCTCAGCTCTGCCAGTCTCTACTCTAAGGTGGGGAGGATACCCTGAGGTGGCCGATCGTGATACGCATGTTATGTGACATGTGTATTTGTATGTATCTCGGGATCTCAAAGAATCCATCCTCGGAGAGTCTCAAGAAGTGATCTCTGTAGAACTCACACTTCTTACCAATCTCTGACGACGGAGACACCCATGTCTGGTGTATGTGTAGCCCGAGTAGATCTAACCGGATGATCCGGTTGATCTCTTGATGTGAGAGATCAAGGTATAGGGAATCCAGGCTATACTGAAACGGGGGGAGACGGTCCATTTGTATCCCATGTGCATGAAACCACTCCAGTACCTCAGAGTACCATGCATGTGTTGGTAATGGTGGTGGCCGTGTCGCTTAGGAGGAGGGCAGTCTAGCTCGTCTCAATCGCTTAGAACCCATTGTAATTTAAACTCTTAAGAGTCTTAAGAGTTCATTTTGAGTTTTTTTTTTTCTTCAGTTTTATGCCTCTTTGGCATCGATACCAGAGTGGAATGTAAATGGATGTACCTAATCTGTCCCATAGGTCGGATTCGGCCTCCCGTGGACGTTGATATAACTTTCTTTCTTTCTTTCTTTCTTTCTCTCTCCCTCTCGCCATATAATTGCATAGAGGACTCTAGTGCTAGGGAGGACAAATACATATCATGAAGACCATAGAAGGTCTTTGAGCCAAATCTGTGGTCAAACAACAGAAAAGAAAATCTTCAAACAAAGCACCACATACATTCACTATATTTATTTACGAGAGAGGAAAAGAAAGAAAGAAATATTAAGAAAGAAAGAAGATATTTTAAGTGTCTATGAAAGACCCAATGGGCCTATGAGACCAAAGTGATACAATAATGTCCATGGCATATCTCATCATGAAATAGACAATAAAATAGAACAAATCAAAACTCTCTCACTGCCACGTGCCACATGCCATATATATTGCCATTGGCCAGTTGAGATCCTCATCACACCAACTATGGGTTGAGTCTGGTAGAGCAGAGGGCATCCCCTGGGAGGCGCGGTGATATGCAGGGTACAAACAACGTGAGAAGCGGAGATTGAGGAGCACTATGTGTGGATGTCCACCCTATTTATAAGAATCGCCGAAGATTTCAATGACGAGGAATCTCATTAATGTTTCCTTTGAGAAAGCACATGGGAATGATCACTAGTTGTGTGCCATGTAGGATGAGTACGACTCTATCCTCACGAATGACACTTGGTATATGGCAAATTTGCCTTATGGCAAGAAGGCCATTGGTACAAAGTGGGTTTGGAACCTCAAGCATAAGGTTGATGGTAGTGATGATTGTGACAAAGCAAGCCTTGTTGCAAAAGTTTATGCTCAACAAAGGGCATCGATTATGATGAGACCTTTTTCCCCACATCTCATATGACTATCATTAGGTGTATCATCGCATTGGTGGCACATCATGGTTGGGATGTTTATGTATTTCAGCCTTGTGGATTTGTTTAGAAGCGTGAGAAGACCAAAGTGTGTTGGTTACGGAAGGCTTTGTATTTCCTCAAGCAAGCACCTAGAGCATGGTATGAGAAGATTCATGCATACTTGATTGCTCTTGGAATAGTCCAATTGATATTACTCTCTATGTGAAGAAGACTCCGGATGTTTTCTTGGCCATCAGTATTTACGTTGATGACGTGCTCCTCACAAGCCTTGATGATGAAAAGATTTTAATCTTCAAGGCATGAACAACATGCGTTATTTAAGATGACAAATTTAGGCCTGTCGCATTACTATTTGGACATTCAATTACTTCAACGTGATGATAGCATTTTCATGTTGCAGTCGAAGTATATACAAAAGCTGCTAAAGAGGTTTAATCTTGAAGGCTGCAAGCCTGCTACTACACTAATGGAAATAGGTTCTAGGCTCAGTCTCTAGGATCCAGGGTGTCCTTTTGATGAAATGCTGTAGCAATAGGCTGACCCTTTTGATGACATGCTGTATCAGCACGTTGTTGGATGTTTGATTTTACTCATTCAATACAAGGCCATACAAAACGGGGTCTCACAATTGAGCAAATTTATACATAGTCAAGGTATCGGGCTTTGGTAGGCTTTCAAGCGGGTTTACCGCTATTTGCAAACACAAAGTTCCTTGGATTGCTCTATCATAGGGGGGTGAGTCACAATTGCATGCCTTAAGTGATTCTGATTGGGTTGGATGTTATGACACCAGACTGTCTACTTGTGGTTTTTGCTTCTGTCTTGGTGATGCATGCATATCATGGCTCCGCAAGAAGCAACCCCCAATGGCCACTTCGAGCTATGAAGTTGAGTACAAAGCAGCTTTTACACCGACAATTGAGTGTGTTTGGCTCCGATGATTTGAGTGTTGGACGATTGTCCTCCACTTGTATCTTTACTGGCAGGTAGAGCGCATTAGCATTTGCAAGGAACCCAGTGTTACATGCTCGCACTAAGCACATTGAGGTGCACTATCATTATATCAGGTAGAGACTCTTGGTAGGAGAGATTAGCTTGGTCTATGTGTCCACACTTGAAAATATGGCAGATTTGTTCACAAAGCCTCTTCCTCGTGAAAAGTTTGAAGCCTTTCGTAAAGCTTTGGGCTTGTTGCCTTTTTGGGGATTGATCAGCCATATCCTTGTATATGTTCACATCACTCCAGGGGGGGGGGTTTGTAGCCATATATATGGTAGTGATGCGTGTGAACACACTTTTCCCTCTCTGGGAGGTTTTTTCTCCCGTGCATGTAAACACCCTCTTATCCACTTATTGGGTGTCATCTTTTGTACTTGTCACTCATTTCAGCATCACGTAATCTACATCGAGTTGTGTATCTTTCTCTCTCCCATGCTCACGACTAAGTTCATTGTGTCTCTGTGTGTGTGGGTAGCTATTGCTCCAAGCCCTAGCTCCAACAAGAGGCAATCTGATGCTTGAGACTAGCCTCTGCTACTATGAGTTATAGTAAAGGAGCAAGGGGGCATCCCTACCACAGTGAGTGGGAAAACTAAAAGTGTCACCATGTCCCTTGCAAGCCAAGACTATACTATGGGCCTCCCTATACGGGCATGAGACCTCTTTGATCCAGTTCTTGGAAAACCCCATACATGCCATTGTGCCTTCCAAGAAGTCCCAATCCACGTTGTCATATGCTTCTCAAAGTCCAACAAGAGGTGGCAAGGGGTCCATCCCATGGTTTTCCTCATTGCCATGACCATGTGAGGAGTGGTGGTAGTCATCTAGGGCATTGGATCGCGTGAAGTAAGTATCTGCAAGATCCCCCAAGATCTCTCTAAACACAAGCAACCAAATCAGTACCAAATAGAATGGGTGCATGCTAGCTCACCTCCAACCGCAGATCTTAAGCCATAGACCACCCTCGAGCCTTTGGGCTAATGCTTCCATGGACTATGTCCCAAGGCCTAGGCACATGCCTCCGACCACACAAAACAATACGGTCCTACACACAATAGGCTCATCCACTTATATAGCTTTAGTTAACCTATAAATAGCTGCTGACTCATAAATAGCTATAACTTATGGGATAACTCTTATAAACCTTAACCCAAGTAATCACAGCCTGCTGCACTGATTCTCGGGCCCCCCTAACCCCAGATTAGGCCCCACTAACATGTGGTTAGTGGGGCCTAATCCCAGATTAGGCCCCACTAACATGTGGTTAGAGTCAGGTACGCAACAATTTCTCAGGAATCCATGAGGCTTGCTTGTTTGATGTGTATTTATCTGTTCTTGTACTTGGAGCCCGTGGTATTCCTTCAGTTCTAGCTGCTGAGAATAGACCTTGTGAATACTCTTTGACTGTGGCAACTACTTAAAATTCTTAACTGAAATGCCTTATATTGAGGCTTTCACCATGCATTGTCAAACAGAATTTACACAGATTGCTTGTTGGTGTGTAATCTCTGAACACTTTTTCAGATAGGGGAATATTTCAGTGACGTATTTTTTGGTGTCAACAAATTTTGTCTAGACTAGTCATTAGACAGCTATTTCATACCTAGATAAGGTCTTTATTGTATTGCTTGCACGTGAAAAGAGTAAAAGTTTCATAGCATTTCTCTCTTGATTAAAGTTGTAGCCTATGAAGTGTTTAAGAAGCTTACCGATTATTTATGGTGTGCTTTTATAGTGTTTAAGAATCATATGGATTATTTAAGAAGTTATTTATTCTTTATGGTGTGATTGTCCCAGGAAAAATATGGACCCAAGGATGTTGGATGTGTTAAAAAGGAAACCATGAAAACCCATGGCAAGGAGCAGAATTTAGTTGGTTTGGATATAAGTCTAGGGCTTTCCGCAAGAGCCCCGTGGAGTTGCAGGTACCAAAGAAAACTCTTAAGGCATGCAACCTACAAATAAGGCCATTTTCCAACCTTTTCTATGGAAGAGTTTCTTTCTTTCTTGGCTTGTGAAGCTACTGCACTGTTTGTACTAATTTCTTGTTCACCTTGAAACTTGTCTTGTTTATTGGGCAAGAAGTCATGATGCCCTTTATTGATGTGTTGGGGAAGTAAAAACAAAGCTTTGACTCTCCAATGCAAGCCTGAGAAAAGGCCCAACAAAAGCTTGAGAGAAGGCCCAAGTTGATGTACCACATGGTGGCAAGAAGAACCCGGTTCGCCACCACGACACGGTTAGCTAAGGAAAGCGTGGCTGAACTTGAGTATAACAGCATTCTTCTGAATGCTGAGAAGAAGACGGGCTAGCTATTGTTCGGGGGAGATATCGATGCCCACTTGGCATCCAATTGGAGTGCCACGCAGGATCTGCTAAAAAGCCTCAACCTGACTCCAAGTTGGGGCAAGCGATGAGGCAACCCAAAAACCACACGACTTGTGCCAGTTGATTTGCGCTTCAGATGCACACGACATAAGATCTCTATCGCCTTGGTGAATTTGTGGAGGTTCTCCTCATCTCTAGACAGATATGCCATTGTATCATTTGTGAACTCAGAATGAAGCAGCTCCTCCCGCACACGGATGGGAAGACACAATCCTTGGAGCCCTGTTCCTGAGCAGAGAGAAAACTACTCATGGCCTTGGCTACAAACAAAAATAGATAAGGTGCTAGTGGACAACTCTATTGGATCGAGTGAGAAAGCGAACATTTGTCGCCTCTTGCTCCCTGAATGAGAACCTGGTTGTGTGAAACCACAAAAACACCTCGGACCCACTCCTCAGGGAATCCCATCCGGCACATTGTCTCCTCCAAAAAGCCCTAGTCCACTTTGTCATAGGCGTTCTCAAAATCAAGAAGGAGAACAATAAGGTCTTGTTGCCTCAACTTGGCCAAAGTGATCGCCTCCCAGTAAGTGAAGATGTTGTCTAGAATGCTCCGATTCTGGACGAAACCTGTCTGCATGCCATAGATCAAACCGGGGAGGAAAGGCTATAGTTGTCAACAGTTGATGGCCTTGGCTGGAATTTTTAGGCGGTCCCTAGGAGGGTGATGGGCGTCCACTGTCGAATCTCCAATCTGTCACCACTCTCCTTGGGAATCAAATGGATCAATCCCTCTAAGAGCCTCTTTGGCATGGCTCCTGTGATCATAATCGTATTGAAGGCAACTTTGAAGCCGCCTTACAGAGATCCCAGTGTTTGAGAAATAAGGAATTGGAAGCCTACTTCTCTTGAGCATTTTCCCCTAGGGAGTGCCATTAGATCCTACGCAAGCTCCTTTGCAATAAAGAGAGGCAACAGGAAAGTTTGGAGAGCGGGATGAACCATCTCTCTCGTATGTCGCCAAACTCGCTCACACGCATCCAACACCTGTGAGGATAGGGGGGCATCTGTGAGGAGAGAGCGGAAGAAATGTGTGGCAATGACTCTCACATGGGTGGGATCTGCAACGATGGATCCATCCTGGCCTTGCAACCTGTGGAACCCCCCCCCCCCCCCCCCCCCCTTTGTGTGTTTGCTAGCTCAAAGAAATCCCGGGTGACCCTTTCTCCCGCGGCTTGGGTTCAAAAGGAGGCTTTGGCGGGGTATCTCTACTCTAGCCTCTGCTACTGGATGAAGCTAAGCTTTGTATGGGCTGCAACCAACTGGGCCTCAATCCATGGGCTATTTGGGGTACTCTCTTGGTCTTGGTGCTGCTGTAGGGAGGTTAGGCTCCGACAATGCTCCTCTCCTGCTTTCGAAATCGAGCCAGTTTGCTCTACCTTGCCTCCTGTAATAAAATGCTGATCTCTTCAAGGCCTGCTGAACCTAAGTGAAAAACGAGACTCTCCCAGATTTCCTCTATCCTGCTGCATCATAACCAAAAGGTGTGACTCCTACCTTGGAGAGCCCTGTAGCGGAGAGGTAGTGATGGTCATCTCTACTAGCTCCCTGAAACGATGGATCAAGAACTAGCCTGCTGCCTCCTCTTCGGCTAGCGGGCGACGGCGATGAGGCGGAAGGGTTTTTTTTTTGGGGGGGGGGGGATTTATGGTGGTTCTGCCTCGGGCTAGCGGTTTTTCCACTCTCTTGCACCGGGATCCTTCGAGGTTGTGCCTTGGTGCTCTGATGCCTGGGGGCCAGTATCCCCCTCCCCCCCCTCGATGAGGATCTGAACTGAGAACCGGGAGGGGTGGGGGGGTGACCACCGGAGGCACCCTCCTGGACTGACGGCGAGGACAAGCTCTAGTAAGGTGTCCCATTTGCTGGCAAATGAAGCATTGGCCTGAGAGGCCAAAGTTCTCAACACTTTGCAGAATAGGACCTCCCGAAGGCAAGGAAGCGATATGGCACGAGAAATTGACTCCGGAGAGGCTATGCAAATATGAAGAGATGGAATCCTGGCCATCCGAGTTAGGACCGAAGCGGCGGTTGGAAGGGAATTCCATCACTCTCCCAAAAACACTACCTATCACCGGGAGGAGACTCGAGAGGAATGTATTCCTTCCTGAGTCTAGGAAAGCAAAGTGTCACGGGAAAGTGTGAGATGCTAGCTAGAGGGTCAGATGTTGGGTCAAAGCCGTGCTACCACCTTGTAAAGAAGGTGTAGGTTGTACGCAGTGCAACAGGGCTCAATTGCATGCGTTTGTCTGATGTTGTAGGCGAATCAAACTCAACCTGGTAGTATCCACACCCCAAGGAATGAATATCAGTGATCTTTCCAGGCTCGCCGATAAGGCTTGGTTGTAAATGCCTCCAAAGATGGGACTAGCAAAGCGAGGAGCTTGAGGTCGGCTTCTAAGAAAGAAAGGCAAGGGATGGCGGCCTCGGTCGGGGATGATGGAGTGGCTGCCATGTAGTCCTCTTAGAGATTTGAAGACAAGAAGTTGCTGACACTTACCGAAGAGAAATTGCCCAAAAGCTGTAAAACACCTTCCAAGGAAGATGAAGAAGACGTTTTTTAAAAGGGGGAGGGGGGGCATGGGGGAGAAGTAGGCTGGAGGCGTTGAATGAAAAGGGGCACAGGAGAGGGGCGGCTCACGGTTGGGAGAAGGAGAAGGCGTAGGGGAAGGTGAGGAGGCGTAGAGGAGGGCAGGGCAGAGGGGGGCAACTCAGGTGGTAGGCGTGCAGTGTGCGGGGAGGAGACTATCGAGGGAGGGGGGGCTATGTACATGACGTGGATGAGATTTCTTCTTGATTACTCGGACTCGTGGTAGACCGATCTAAAGGAGTAGATCTGTACCATTGTAGGGGTAATTTGAGGAAGGGGTGGTTATCTCTTGGGAGGATATACACGTTGGAGGCATATACCTTGGTGTCCCATCTGGTACAGGATATGTGACAGATTATTCTTATGGATATTTGAGTGGGTCTAGTTGTAGATGGGTGATTTCCTTTTGGGAAGAATTTATTGTAGAGACCATGACTTGGGAGACCAAAGACCCTTCTTTTGCTGGTCTTGGCAAGGTAACCTTGAGTTCTATTAGATGGATGTGGATTTACTTTGGTGTTTATTTTGTGACCCATGTGTTGCAAAGTGGGAACCCACGTCTTTTGTGGGGATCCTGGTGATCGTTGGCTACCTAGTGTGAACTAGGAGGAGATGCAAAGGACCAATGGGATGACTTCGATAGTGCTATGTATCTTATGTGGTTATCTAATTTTATTTTGCCGGCAGAGTTGTCATGATCAGTAGTTCCTTCGTGCATCCAGGAATAACATTGGGTTGTCTTGGATAGATAGACACCAATTGCAAAGCCTCGACGGAAAAATTATGTCAAGCATTTGCTTTGATTGTAATCCATGTGTGTCACAGTCGAGTGCTAGTGACCAGATTTGTGACTACTTGTAGTTATTTATTGCTTTCTTGTATGATCATTGATCTTGTCCATTTTGAGTTACCAACAGTAACCTTAGATCATGTGTTCGATTGAGCACATTTCTTGAATATAGTGCACAAGATCTTAGTGATGGTTTATTCAATTATCTTTTGATAGTGTTTCTTGCTTTAAGCTAGGGATTCGGTGTAGCTTTATGTGGGTAGTTACGAGGAAAGCATGTCTTGATTTTGTCGAGAAGGTTACACTGATGAGGTTTCTCTGTGACCATGGATAACTTATTGTTGCTAGAATGGTGAGGTGGACCGTTGTGCCATATTTTCCTTAAGGTTCACTAGGTTTATTGGTGATTATCTCGGTACTTTTACTTACAATGTGTAGATTTGGATTCTGCAGAGATCCCTTTATAGACCTAGGTTCAAGTTTAACTTACGGAGTTAGATCGGTACTAGGTTTTAGTAACAGAGATGCTACCTGAGGGAGACATGATATGCACATGTATGATATACATAGCATTGGCTCACGTATGTACTCTAACCAAGGATCATAGCAAATGTTAGATGGCATTTACTGTGGAGTTCTTGCATGCTCTAATGGTAGCAGGTTTCCCTAGGGTGCATTTTGGATGCACCCTTGTTATATCTTAGATTTTGAGATGAGAGAGTCTGCCACTTATTGCATGTAAGAAGGGATTCTTCGATAGAATTTGATTATCTAGGGATTTTGTCTTTTGGATGGGGCTTGAGTTTCTCTTTAGTATGCAAAAGGTGGATATTATGGTTGGTTCCTTGGGAGAGTTTAGCAACTTCGTATAGGATTTATGGTTTCTTAGGAGAAACAATGCTATTCTAGGTAAAGATAGTGTTCCCTGAGACTATGCTCCCAACCTTAATTTGAGGGCCATTTTTAGGATCGGGCAAGCCTTATGTAGGTGTGATTGCCTTATGCGCCAGTGAGTTGCTACAGACACAATATTACTTGAGGTAGGATTTTTGTAGATGAGTGTTTTCACTTACGACAGCCTCATGATCTTATTTGGGGCAGGATTCCCATAGACGAATGTTCTACACTTATGGTAGGAAGTAAGAGGGAATATCATATAGGGTAGATTGGTGTGGGGGGCTAACCTGAAAGTTTGCTTTGAACCATACTTTGGCTTCATCCTTCAGAATTAAAGTATATAGTCCTCTGCATCTCTACAACTGTATCCATTCTTGACTGAAAATAGAAGAGTTCCAGCTCATCCAAGTAGTCCTGAACTTTCTCACTTGTTCCTCCATGACAGATTGGTGAAGATCCCATTGTTCTCCTCTTTGCAGCAGCAAATAAAGATCAGAAATAGCCTTGTAGCAAGATATAAAGTTTGTCCTCGCTGGGGGCTCCAAACTAATGACTGAGTTTTTCTATTGATGGCCTCTACACCCCTAGGAAACATCAACCATCAGCGAACTAAGCTACTAGCAATCCAAACCTCGAGGCTCGAACCAAACACCTCCCTAAGCATCAATCTCCCAGTCACCCAAGCTTGTCAGACCATAAGCAAGGCAAGACATCCTCAACTCATGGTGAGAGCTCTCCCAAAGTGACCCTAATAGGTGATCACAAGGTGCCTTGGTTCAAAACAAACTGAAAAACCATTTCAGAAAAGGAAACTAAGTCCTATCCAAGGCAGCTCCTCTCTCTTCCCGGCTTACAAAGCCCATATAATATCACTTGAAAAGAACTGGTCAAGTTAGAAACTGATTCAAACACTTGCAGAGAAAAATTCAGAAATTTACGAAAGATGATATTCGTATATGATATGATTTACAAGCGTGAGACTGCAGATTCATGAAAAAACGCTTTGTCCCTAAGAAAACTCTCCAGCTCAGATCAGCAGCGTAAATTCTGATTTTGAAACTTGAAAATTTCTGAATTGTTGCACAGTCACATAAATCATCTGTTCTCAGCAAACCAGAAGCTCAGTAGCTTTCTCCAAGGCCAAGGAAGCGTTGGGAGAGATTGCATATCAGCCACTTCATGGGTAAGCTTCAGATCAGAGATCAGAATTTTGGAAAAAAATAGGGAAACAGAGAGAAGACCTCTTCCACAGGAGGTATAGGTGCATGTGGATGTGTTCCACGATCAGGATATGGTTTCCTCTCATAATGAATTTCTATCCTCGACCTGCAAGAGCATGCTTTCTTACGTTTAGGAATTTGCTATCCCCACATGGGTGTTGTACACATGTCAGGTGTGGCCCATATTGCCAAAATGATCTGAACTCGTGTTCCCCCTCTTCTAGAACTTGTCTTCAGTCATTTCTCTTGAAAATACTCCCGAAAATGGCAAGAAGGAAGCCCCTCCTAGTATCTCTCCCTCTTGCTAAATCTACCCTCATGATTCTAGCAACCTGTCTACATGGCATCCAGGCTGGCATCTGATGTGGATTCTTGCTTGGACAGCTCATATCCTATGTGTACAACATATGTCAACTCACTTGCAAATCAGAAAAAACACTTGATTTTTTGAAATGCATAGCTGGTCATCTTTTCCTTATCTGAACTGAAGAAAATCTTGTCTGTAGCTATATATGTATATATATATATATATATATATATATATATATATATATATATATATATACATATACATATATACATATATACATATACATATATATATATATATACATATACATATACATATATACATATATATGTATATATATATATATGTATATATGTGTATATATATATGTATATATGTGTATAACATATACATATACATATATATATATATAATATGTGTATAATACATATATACATATATACATATACATATACATATACATATATATATACATATACATATACATATACATATACATATACATATACATATACATATATATATATATATATATATATATATATATATATATATATATATATATACACACACACACACACACACACACACACACACACACACATATATATATATATAGTAAAAAACGTGAACGTACTTAAAGTACTTATCTTGATGCGTACTTTACGTACTCGTACCGTACACGTACCATACCGCACCGTACCTAAAGTACTCAACCACTATGGGAAGCACATGGGGGGAGATGCATGTGTACTAGAGAAGTACACCATCTGGGTTCTCTCGAGCTGGAAGCGCCCTGGGAGCCCTAGAAGTGGTACTAGAATCTATATCACTATCCTGTGTTGTGTCTTTGCCTTTCCTCTCTGATGAAGCCTTGCCCTTGGTCTTGTCTTTCTTCTTGGACAAACAATCCTTGGAAGATGTCCTCTTTTCCCACAAGAGAAGCTGCGACCCCAACCTTTCTTCTGAATTGAGGAAAGTGCCTGATGAGAACTGTGGACTGACACCTTCAACTTACCCTATGAGACGAGAACGGACGACTCCTCCAAAAGTAGGGAGCTAAGATGATCCAAATCCAACTGAGTGGATGTGAACCGGCACCGCGAAGATCGAGTCATTATATGGTGTGCCTTCAATGGCTATTTTTCAACATAGTATGGTGGCGTCTACCTTGGCAGACTCCCGTTCTTGCAACCCAACCACACACACATGTAATGCACTGCGGCACATTGGTAAGGTCCTGACGATTTGTTGTGTTTCGTTCTTGTTTTTTCTGTGAATGAGAGAGAGTAGAAAGAAAGAAAGAAAGAAGGTTATATAAAACGTCTTCAAAAGACCCAATGGGTCTATGAGACCAAAAGTGATACAATATTGTCCATGTAATCTCATCATGGTACAAAAGAAAACACAAAGACGAGAGCTATGAGCTGGGAATGTAAAATCCAAGCCATATGATACAGATAGGATCATCATCACCATACAGCCTATGGAGTTAAACCCTTCGTAGGAGGGGGCCATGAAGGATATCAAGCATGGGGGTAGCTTGTAGAAGGCTCTCCATGTTTAGTGGGCGGGGAAAGGTGGCTCTAGGCCTCTCCAAGATCTCAAGCTGGGGCTAATGTCTGTGTTGCTGGGGAGTTCTAGAGAAATGTGGAGAGAGCTGAAGTGGGTCATAACAAGGAGCACTATCTTAGTGTACTATGAGATACAAGGGAGGTTTCATTGCCCTTTCAATGAGGGATTGGTTCCACTATCTCGGGTCATTGATTTCCTAGACCACCACTGCATGGGACTCTAGCTGATGGAGCTGTGCTGCCTTAGAGATCAGCTATGCTCAGAGGCCCAAAGGCAGACAGCAGGTATCTTACAGCCCACCATCATAAGTTTCTTTCTTCTGACTGAGGATGGAGGCCGCCCTCACTAATGACCACGAGATAGCCCTGACTGGGGATGCCCCTACTTGACGGACCGAGCAACGTACATTGACATCGCATGTGCCACTGGCCTCTCGGGTGTCTCTTTAGACAGAGCCATCCTGGTGGTACAAGCTAGATGCCTGAGACCGGTCGGAGGAGATGCTGGAGATTCAAGAGATCATACATAGATGCACGAGCGCCAGTGGATGTAGAGAGCCTCTACGCAGTCATGGATGTGGATGACCCACTTTGATCCCCTCACATTGTATCAGTGTAGCATTATACCACTAGCACTCACAGGGCTGTTTTTTCTTTCAACTCTAGTTGGGTTTTATCATGTTTTTTCCATGATTCAGTCACTTCATGGACACACACTTCTGGTCTCATAGATCCTTTGGTCTTTGGTAGACGATAATAGAATTTCAAAGGTTTCTCTATGATACATACTTGAAATTTCAAACAATTCAGGAAGCTTCAAGATCCACTTTCATGTTATCATGTGATCTGACGCGGGGGTATACACGCACACATTACTAGGCTTGCATAGATAATCCTGTTCTATGTTTGCAAAATAGTCAATTATTTTTGCATTCACAGTTTAAGTGCAGTGTTTTGTTTCTGTTTTTATATCTAGCAAGGTGAGTTGGCTATGTTTAGGTCTTATTGTTCTGATTAATCTGAGACAGATAAAAAGGGAGGAACGTTTTTAAGCTAAATCTTATCTAAGTTTCAATTAAGAAACTTTCCATATGGTTTGTGAGGAATGGCACTGGAGTCGCGCTTACAAGGTCGGTGGTCTTCATCATTAGTCAAGTTCTTTTTGCAATATGTCCCTTAGCATACATGCCTCAGATCCAGACTCAATCATGCTATTCAGACAATGGGCACTTTTAGAGCATTTGAGATGAAAACATGTAGTCACCCATCAATCATGATTTTCAGACACAGGCACGTTTGCAATGGTTGCATTGCTGACTTTTGAAAACAGTCATTCAGACTAGAGCAGATAAGATGAAAACATGTAGTAACTATATCTCAGGCTCTTGTATAGTTTGCAAGGTATGCCACCAAAATATTTAATTCCATATGGTGAGGTTCAAATCTTGACTGTAGAACTTGAAGTACAGGATGGATGCCATGTGAAAGGCTTTACCATGTAGCCTTTTGTCAGCCTACTCTTTCTGTTTGAACAAATTTTGTGCTTGACTGTATTGTTTTGTATTGGTACAGCCTTTGTAATGTTAAAGCAACTAGTCAAGAAACGTTGGTGTTGCATTCCCAAGGAAGAAAACACAGGTCGAAAGCGAGATCCATGTCCTTCAAGTTATCAGGTGGTGGACTTGCATCTGAGAATTCACCTGGGACCAAGACGACAATGCCATCTGTTCCAGAGAAGAGATCATTTGATGTGAAGAAAGACAAAGTTACTGTCTCTCAAAGCCACGAGTTGGCAAGAAAAAATCATTGCAACTCCAAACTGGAAGATGGGTTGTTGATCAAAGAAGATTGTAAGATGATCGATGGTTGTCAAAAACAGCACAAGGATGTGTCCAGTAATGTCCAAGTAGAAGTGAACAATGCCATCTCCTTGCATGAATATGAAAACACTAATGAACAGACATCAGAAAGAAAGAAGAAAAGGAAAGCGCCAATTGAACAAGTCAGTATATCTGAATCTGGTGTGAAAAAAAAGTTCAAATATTCAAGGAATGGACAAAACAGAGGACTTGATGGTAGCCACACATCAATGAGGGAAAAAATGGGTAGTTGGGTCAAGCTCTCTGAGCATGAGCAGTCTGATGATGCTTCTTGGGGACAGCTGAAAGATATCTCAAGAAGAAAACAAAGCAAAGTAATGTCTCATGATAGCTTTTCATGTGATGAACAAACAAAACATCCTTCATACGAATTGTGGTCTAAATCTGTGAAATGGAAAAAGCTCATCAAGAGAACCTTGAAGAATGTAAGTTTCAGTCTTTTTTCTATTGAAATAGATAAAGTAATTTAAGTAGGTTCTTTTTAACATATTCTCTTTAGCATGGTTCCAAATATCCACATTATTATCTTTACATGCACATGTAATCACGAAATTTCTCATCTGACTGGAAAAGCAAGGTTTTTTTTATTAGTCCTTTCCGCAATCAATGCAGGCTCCTAATGGCTCGTTGAAAATAAAGCAGCTTCGCAAATCCCTTCTTCCTCTTGCAATGAAGACTATTGAGACATCTAGACTTGGAGTAGATGAAGGATCTCTTTTGATAGAGCTAGACAATCAGGTATTTGCGATTTTTGAACAACTCTGTGAATATCTTTGTTGTTTTTATGGCAAGCTTGCCGGTCGGTTTGTTTTGATCAAAGCAAGGTAAAATTGTATGTGTTCTGCATTCTAAGTTTGCATATGCGTTTATACAGCGTGTAATTTATGCAGTAATGTTAGAATCTTAATGCAGAGCTCCTTAGGGCACATGCGTAAGATAAATTGAAAAATTGACTAGAATCAATTTTGAATATACAAAGTAAATTAGACCTAGTATCAATATAAAAATGCCACAATTGCTGTTATTATGCTTCTGCTTGCTGGAATGTCAATGCAAATGCTAATGAACTAGCATCATGATTTCTTTCTTGTGATTCCACGTGTTGTGCTCTGCCTTCTTCAACCCCATATGCTGAAATTAAAGCTCTCTTGATGTCAGGAAAGTGAGCTTGCTGCATGCAAAATAAAATGGGAGGATTAAATAAAAGAAAGAACTTATAATCCTGTATGAATTCCAAATCCCGATATAAGCATGTTTTGCATCATAAGACTAGATATAATGGAGTCATGGCTGTAATGCCAAGCTGTTTCTTCAGACTGTTGTGTGCAGCCATGCCAAGAGAGAGGACATTTTATTTTGTTCCATGGCAGAGCCCTGCTGAATGCTGTTTTGTAGAATTATGGCCGATGCTTCAGTGACTGGTGCTGTGGCTACTTGGGTAATGCTTTCTTCAATTCTTAGTAGAAAGAACAAAAGAAAGTTATATTAAACGTCTCCTAAAGACCCAATGATAGACTCAACCACGTGTTGAAGAGATAAAGATATATATAGAGAGAGAGAGGAGAGAGAAGGGAATAGGGATCTTGCACAATACACCACATTGAGTGGGGAACACGCCCTGCCCCCTTTCAGGAATTTATTCAGGAACCATCCATGGGCACGCTGGCCAGGATCAATACAATCAATTAATACAAAACAAACAGATATGCCGATGTAGGATATCCAAGTCGGTGTTGGTGTCTATGTCTAGGGAGGAGATCTCTGATGTCGAGCACACCAAGGGGATGACCCCCAAGTATCCCTCACTGGGCTAGTACCAGACCTAATATCCAAATCCAAATCCAGTGAATCCAAGTCCAAGTCCAAGTCCAAGTCCAAGTCCAAGTCCAAGTCCAAGTCCAAGTCCAAGTCCAAGTCCAGTTCCAGTTCCAGTTCCAGTTCCAGTTCCAGTTCCAGTTCCAGTTCCAGTTCCAGTTCCAGTTCCAGTTCCAGTTCCAGTTCGAAGTCCAAGTCCACGTCCAAGTCCAAATCCAAGTCCAAGTGCAAGTCCAAGAATCACTTGCTCAATCTCCACAACTCCTTTAGCCTTGTCGATAAGAAAACCATGGAAAAGCTCTTTCTTGCAAGAAAACTGATATAACACCCGTTTTAATGGTTTTTAGGCGATACAAACCTCCAAAAAGCAGTTTTTAGGGTTTTTGGAGCAGTTTTAGCGTTGTTGAAATTTTCAGTCCGTACAACTCAACACATGTCGGTATAGTTCCATACGACTGTACAAATCCGTACAGTTGTACGGACAGATGATGATGTGGCACTACAATCGATGAAGGGGCTCTGAATTAGCGTGCAACGATGACACCTTATAGATGAAGAGGTTGTTCTACAACTTGATGCTTAAGAGAGGCTCATGCTTCTTTTATACCCTGCTTTTTGCTAAAAGCTTATCCATGCTTTGCTTTTGCCTTTTTACTCTTTTCTTTTTCCTTTTTGCTTTTCAATAATAAAATATTACGCAACTTTTGTCAAAGTTATTTAGCTTTTACTTTTCTAACTTTAGGGCCTTGCCTTTTGGCCTTGGAGCTGCGTTTTGGAAAAGTGGCTTTTAGCTTGTTGGTCCGGCTCAGTCTCCTCTTGCGAGTGGTGCCCTTGGCTCACAGTCAACCTAGTTTGACTTCTTGCTTTTTCATGCTTTTTGACCAAAACTGGTGCTTTTTCTCAATCAAACCTTATGGACCCTGTCCCAATGTCTTCTTCCACTTGTTTGATGTCCAAGCATGGGTTTTCTTTCATCGTGAGAAATAGAGCTAGGAGGACCAAATAGTTACATTCGTTCCCTCTTATATCGCAGTTATCCTCAACTACGGACATCAAGTGTTCTAAGCACATCCATATGTTCCATGTATATCCATGTGTTCCAAGTACATCATGTACCTCCATATATTTTAAGGTACTAGCCCCATTTGGTGAGCTTGTGTATCTGGTCTTTCCCCATATATCTGTGGTGTCATCTGCTCATTTGGCAGCATTGCAATGCCTTTTCTTTGACCAATAGCTTTGTTCTTGATGGTACTTCTTCATGGCCTGTCACATGTGTTAGATAAAATAAATGCATACTTACCTCTTGCAAAAACTAGACAGAAGCTAGTCAACAAACAAGTATGCATCGTTCGCGTCTAATGGGTATCTAGGTATTGGCCAGGTAGGCTGGAGCCTAGTGGACTATCACATGCCATAAATCCAAGCATTGTCCACATATAAAAAACAGCACACAAAGTCAAAGAAATTCAAACATACATTAGTATGCAATGCACAAGTAATGATCCTCATGTTCATGGATTGTCCTGTTTGGTTTCATCGAAACCATGATGAGCCATCTGATTCCCAAGGGAAATCGCTTAGACTGTCGCTCAAGGCCATCTGGTCACTAGGACCACCCGAGAATTCTTCCATAGTCATTTGGGCCATCTGGTTGCATTGACCGCCCGACTGCAAAATCCAATACAGTCATCTGGGCCATCTGGTCGCAAACGACTGCCTGACTTAAAATCCAATAGTGTCATCTAGGTCATCTGGTCGCAATGACCGCTTGACTGCGAAATCCAATACAATGATCTGGGCCATCTGGTCGCAATGACCGCCCGACTGTGAAATCCAATACAATGATCTGGGCCATCTGGTCACTAGGACCGCCCGACTGTGAAGTCCATGATATCTGGCATCGTTGTCGTCCAATGGGTCATCTGGCATCGTTGCCTCCCATATACAAATCTTGTTCGGGTATCTTTGCCATCCAATGGGTCATTTGGCATCGTTGGCACCTAAATACAAATCTTATTCGAGCATCTTTGTCGTCCAATGGGTCATTTGGCATCCTTGCCAGCAAAATACAAATCTTTCTTCTTGGGCTATCAGGCATCATTGCCACCCAAACTAGAGCATGTTCAAGTAATCATTATAAGCAGAATAATGATCAATTCCAGTCCAATATATTGTCAGAATATGCAGCGGAAATGATATCCAAACTTGGGTAGACAAGAGCAAGTAGACTGCAGAAAATAATCAGCACAAGAAACACTGAGAGATGTGTGTAAACTCTTCTCTATACACAAGATCCCGGAGATAACTGAATGAGAAAGTGGAGGAGGATGGGGGGGAATATATACAAGCCCATGAGGGCAGTCGGCCAGCTCTGGAAGAGGCCCACGACTGACTAAATGTCCACGACTGCTGAAAAACAGCAGTCGGCCAGCATCTGGTGCCCCACATCTGCACAGAACAAGTCGGCCAGCACTCAGATAGCCCACGACTGCTACAGATGCAGTCGGCCAGCCTCAGAGTGGTACTGGCATCACCTGGCAGCCCTCCAGCCACTAAGAAAAAATGGGAAAAATAGGGAAAAAATACGGGGAGTGTGGAAAAATGATATACGGGCGGGCACACCCACAACAGAGGCCCTGGTGTATACAAATAGACAAGAGATGACTTCTAACACCCCCTCTCAGCTCCTGGCTGTGAAACCAACCCCAGGGAGCTGGAGTGCCGCCTGAGTGTAGCCTGAGGTAGAGACTTCGTGAAGAGGTCCGCCGCATTGTCCTCCGTCGAACAATAAAGTAGCAAGATGTCACCCGCCAAGATCTTCTCACGAACAAAGTGATACTGTATCTCTATATGCTTGGTCCGGGCATGGAAAACCGGATTCCGAGCAATAGCTATACAACTCTGGTTATCACACTAGATGACTGTGGGCTCCCTCTGTGGAAACCCCATCTCGCCAAGCAGCCTCCGCAGCCATACAACCTCACAAGCAGCACCACAAGCAGCCCGATACTCTGCCTCTGTCGAAGAAAGAGCAATAGTCGGCTGCTTCTTGCTGCTCCAAGAAACCGCTCCTGAGCCGAGGGTAAAAGTGTATCCTGAAGTAGATCTCCTCGTGTCTGGATCTCCTCCCCAATCTGAGTCACTCCAACCTTGGAGCTTGACTCCATTCCCTCCTGTGTAAAAGAGTCCCAGATCCTTCGTACCCTGCAGATACCGCAAGATCCGCAATCCTGCGTCCCAATGAGTCTTCAATGGCGTCTGCATAAAAGAGCTCAACAGCCCCACGGAGAAGCTCAAGTCCAATCTGGTGTTCAGCAACCAGATCAATGAACCAACCAACTTCCGGTACTGCGAGGCATCAACTGGCTCACAAGGATCTGTAACGGTTAACTTTGTGTTCGGGTCCATCGGCGAAGTAATAGGCTTGCAGTTCTCCATCCCAAAGGCCTCAAGCAACTCATGAACATACCGCTGCTGAGAGACGAAAAACCCCCTCTGGGTCTGCCAGATCTCCAATCCCAAGAAGAAGTGGAGTAAGCCTAAGTCGGTCATCTCAAACTCCTTTGACAAGGCAGCCTTCGTCACTCCAATGTGCTCCACATGACCGCCGGTGAGAATGAGATCATCCACATAAAGGATGATGAGTGTGACCATGCCGCGTTCCCGAAAGAGATACAGGTTCGGATCTGCAACCGATCTCTGGAATCCAGTCCGAATAAAGAAGGAATCAATCTTCTGATTCCAAGCCCGCGGAGCCTGCTTAAGACCATACAAGGCCTTATGTAACCTGTAAACCATCCCTTCCGATCCTGGAACAATGAAGCCTGGAGGCTGCTCTATGTACACCTCCTCCTGCAGGTCACCATTAAGGAACGCCGATTTTACATCCATCTGGTACACGGGCCACCTCTGAGAAGAAGCAAAGGCAAGAACGGTCCGAATCGTGGTCATCCGCGCTGTCGGTGCAAAGGTATCCTCGTAGTCGATGCCTGGCCGCTGAGCATAACCCTTAGCCACGAGCCTGGCTTTGTGTTTGTCCACCGACCCATCAGCCGCGTACTTGGTCTTAAAGACCCATTTGACACCAATGACTGACCGCTTCGACGGCCTCGGTACCAACTCCCAAGTGTTGTTCTTCTCGATGGCGTCAAGTTCCACCTGCATGGCTTCCCTCCAAGTATCCTGTGAAAGGGCTTCCTTTACGGAAGTGGGCTCTTTATCCCGCATGATACGAGACATAAGAGCATAGTTCACCTGAAGAAGCTCCGCCGTGTTGCTTTTATCTCGAACTCGATGTGATCTTCGAGGGCCGTCCTCTGTGGTCCACTCGGAGGGTAGCTCCGTGACACCTGACTCCCGAAGGGTGTCCATCAACCACCTAGGTACTCGAACAGATCGTGGAGCCTCCTGTGGTCGCGGGGGCTCAACTCCAGCTGCGGGCTCAACCTCCTGTGATGACTGAGGTGGATCAACTGGAGTGATAGACCAACATCTGGCAAGCCAACCACCATCTGGTCCCGGAAGGCGCGCCGCAAAGCATCCACATTTAAGTGGCCAAAACGAAAGTGCCACAAGTCTCCGACCTGAGAGCCTGTCAGTGAGGAGAGTGCAGAGAGTTTGTAGATACCGTTCTCCACACCGCCTTCCCAAACAACTTTGCCTGTCTCACGATCCCTTAGAGCAACTGAATGCTCCTCAAATTCCACCCGAAAGCCAGTCTTGCATACCTCATGCACTGACAGAAGATGAAAGCCCAGAGCAGGGACGTAAAGAACACGGGAAGCATGCTTGCCGCCCTTGCCGTCGGGAATGATCTCCATCCGGCCCTCACTATGTATCGGAATAGTGGAGTTATCACCAATAAAGATACGACCTGACTGCCGCTTCAGATCCAGGAAGAAGTCACGGGATGGAGTCATGTGCCTGGAAGCACCACTGTCGAGAATCCATTCCCGAGTATCCTTTGCGGTGAAGCCAACTGCCTCCTCGCTCGAAGACGATGAATCATCGGAGTCCACCATCTCCAAGTGCACAAATGCCGGAGTCTTTGCAGCTGAGGCTGAGGATTCAGCACTCTTCCCTGTCCGCTTAGGGCACTTCCTCCAGTAGTGGCCTTTCTCGCCACAATCATTACACGATCTTTCGGCCTTCAGCTTCTCTCGTTCTGGATCAGGCTTCTTCTCGGAAGACTTATCTGATGAAGCCTTCCCTTTGCCCTTGTTGGTATTACGGCCTTTCGACCGTTGGCCAGTTAAGGCCTCCGAACCTCTGCCGTGAGGAGGGTTCGTGAAACGTTCCTCCTGGTCCAAGACCATTGGCACAAGCTCCTCCCAAGTAATGGTGCTGAGCCTGCCACTCGTGATCAACGAGGAATAGAAAGCGGAATACTGACCAGGCAAGTGGGAAAGTAACGTGATGGCCATATCTTCGGACGATATCTCTTTCCCAGCTTGAAGGACTTCCTGCTGAAGGGCCTGCAGCTTGTTAATGTGTTCCCGCATCGTCGAAGACTTTGCAGGGTTCATAACCCGCATCTGCACTTCCAAGGATATCCGCTTCATGGGTGATACCCTGTTGTACAAAGAAGCCAAGTGCTCCCATATGCCTCGTGCCAGCGTCATGTGCTTCACATGGTTGATCACCTGTGGTGTGCAATTGAGGAATATAAATGACCGGACCCTAGCGTTGACACAGTCCCACATTTGTGCCTGTGCCTCTCGGTCCTTCCTCGCTGATGAAACCTCCCCTTCCTCAGCTTCCGGCCTTGGCACCCCTTTGATAATAAAATCAGCAAGATCATATGACTCCAGAACTGACTCCATCATGACCTTCCAGATGCCATAATTGGACCCGTCCAACCGACGATCCACTGGGAACGTGGGGAGAGTCGGAATCTTCACGTGCTTCTCTGCCATCTCGAGTAAATCCGCCATCTCGGAGAGTAACCTGAAAGGGTGGGTGGGTGGGAAAAATCTGAAAATCAGAAAATATGCAAGTGGCTGTCCAGCCCCTCTGCCCGCCTTCCCCTTGCACCTTCACTTCCCGTTCAGCCCGAAACAGTCCACCGATCAGCAACCTGTTGCTCCCCCTCTTGCTCAGAAAAACGCCCAAGATCTGCTAGAGCCTAGGGCTCTGATACCATGTCAGAATATGCAGCGGAAATGATATCCAAACTTGGGTAGACAAGAGCAAGTAGACTGCAGAAAATAATCAGCACAAGAAACACTGAGAGATGTGTGTAAACTCTTCTCTATACACAAGATCCCGGAGATAACTGAATGAGAAAGTGGAGGAGGATGGGGGGGAATATATACAAGCCCATGAGGGCAGTCGGCCAGCTCTGGAAGAGGCCCACGACTGACTAAATGTCCACGACTGCTGAAAAACAGCAGTCGGCCAGCATCTGGTGCCCCACATCTGCACAGAACAAGTCGGCCAGCACTCAGATAGCCCACGACTGCTACAGATGCAGTCGGCCAGCCTCAGAGTGGTACTGGCATCACCTGGCAGCCCTCCAGCCACTAAGAAAAAATGGGAAAAATAGGGAAAAAATACGGGGAGTGTGGAAAAATGATATACGGGCGGGCACACCCACAACAGAGGCCCTGGTGTATACAAATAGATAGGAGATGACTTCTAATATATATATATATACAATGAAGAGGGCTAGAGGCACAATCCCTCGCTCTTAGTCTAGATCACAAGACGTTCAAGCCTGTAATTCAAATACATTGGGACCAACTGCTTCCTCATAAGCTTGAAGAATATCGGGGTAGTCCTTGAAGTACTCTTTTGGCATCCATTTCGCATCCATAGGTGAATAATTCTTAAACTTCAAGAGGAATTTCCTGACCACTGTCTTTCCTCTTTTTGTCACGGAATGGAATTCTATTCCGGCTGCAAGATTTCTTGTTGTTCTTCCACTTCAGTTGGATCCTCCAAAATAGGTTCTTGTGAGGGTAGTCCTGTATATGGCCTCAATAAGTTGACATGGAACTCCAATGATCTGGAAGGTCCAATCGATAGCATAGATCGTGGATCTTCTCGGTAACCTAAAAAGGTCCATAGTATTTGGGGGCAAGCTTGGGTTCCTTAGCTTTAGACTTTCTAAGTCTAGCCTTTTCAAATCATCTCTCTGTGTTCTTGTTTTGGCCTATCGAGACAATTTATAGCCATATGTTCTTGCTTTCCACATTGGAAGCACTTCCCTTCTTGGGCATATTCTTCACGTTGCTTGAGAAACAATTTTCTTTGAAAGAGTGGAGGTTTGACCTCACTCCGCTCCTTCTATTCATACTTGGCTCTTGATGGGGATCAGTCTTTAAACATCTTCTCTTGAGACTCGGCTCTTAGCCAAGCTTTTGCTTTTCCTCTTTTGCTTTGCTTTTTGTCTTTTTCACTTTATTCAATAAAATATTACTTCGAATATGGCCAACTTTTCCCAAATTTCTTGAGCTTTGCTTTTCTAGCGTAAGGACCTTGCTTTTGGGCCTTAGAGCAGCTTTTTGAAAAAAACAAGTTTCTTTTTTGCTAGCAAACAAAGACACTCGAATGCCAATGCTATAGAGAGGAACACAAATAGAGACCCAAAACAAAACTCTTCCCTATGCCACCACATGGGAACACAAGGGATTAGAGGCATGTGCGTATCCTTCTAACCAAATGAAGAAAATTTAACCATAAGTAGGGATGAAACATAGGAGAGCATGGTGAGAATGGTTGAATGGTGGAGCAAGTCACCCTTGACTCCTCCCCATTGAATTCCCAAATATTCATGCAAGAGCAACAAGACCAACCCGAGGATTATCAAATTCCCTTTCAAAATGGGCCGGATTTGCCAAATGAAACTCGACCTCTAAGACAAGCTAACTGGAGGGAGCTCAATGTGATGTAGAGAGTCAAAATGATGCCACTGGCTTATTTCAATACTAAGCTAGAAGAAAATGAAACCAAAAGTGTCTATGCAAATGAGACATAAATGTCAACACAACCAATGGGAAAGGGTAGACACCTGAATGTGTCTTTGTACACATTTAGTGGTGTGGACCATGGAAATGACCTTCAAACTCCACCTTTCGCGGATAATTATAGGCTTGAAAATGTCGTAGAAGAATATGAGCTAATGGCTGAAGATTAAATGAATGAATTTGGAAGTGAATGGGAATCATTCACCAAAACATCTATGCTACCCCTTGAGGATCCAATCCACATTTGGCTATATTTCCTAGTGTGACCTCATCAACAACATTTCTTGCTAAAGTCCCTCAGTCTACAATAACAAAAGAGATCAAATTCACAATTAGATTTGGTAAAATCCAAGACATAGCCTCAACATCGACAGCCCCTCCTTTATTGAAGACCCCAGCCTCATCATCAATGCTGCCACAACCCATAGCCAAAGCCTTGCTAACTCATTTCAAAACAGGGACAAAAGCTTCAATTCTAGCAAGTAAATGTCTTCACCATAAAGAAGACCATCAAGATATTTTGAAAGCATCAAAAGGTGGGTGGAAAAGAAACTACTTCAAGCATAAGGATTCTATAAGGGTATCAATCATGTTTAGATACCTAGTCAAACTAAGCTACATTCACAAAGACAAATTCAGAAGCTCAACAAGAAGAAGAAAATAAAGCAACCTCAAACATGGCATTCAAAGCAATAACACAAGAAAATTCCAGTAAAAAAAGTGTGGATTCCAAAGGTAATACTACAAGCCCATGGGTATTATGAAAGTGTAACCCAAGTTTGGATCCCAAAAAGGTGAACCATGCTTCCAAGGAAGAAAAGGTCTACACCTAGGAAGAAGTCTACATCAAGAAAGGAAAACCCATCAATCAAGGTATAATGCTCAAAATCAAAGAGTTCATCAAAGGTGGATACCCACAAATCTCCTTTATGCTCAAGGATATTATGATGGTAATAACCTCATATAGCTACCTAAAGCTATCATACAATCTTCATTATCAATTTTAACTACCCAATGTATGCAAAAGGATTATATGGTTTAGAGACTAAAGCAACCACAAACCCACCCCATTGAGGACTCCACTTGCCTACTCCAAGATAACTTGTCCCATAACTTCATCAATGAACCTGAATGTAGTTAAAGATGGCCCCATAGATCATCTACATCTACATGAACCCGCTCTTTGAACTCGCAGCAGCTGAGGTTGCAGAAGCTCAGTGGGGCAGACATAAGAACTTACTGTCCTCAAAATGGAGGTAGACATAAGCACGTGTTGCTCACATGATGGTTAAACAAATGCCAGGGAACCATAAGAACCATTGCTTGAAAAAGGCAAAATGCCACAATCACCTTCCACAAACAAGAGTAACATGTGTGCTCAATAGCCTACGAAGCATCTGGAATGCCTACAATGAATGATAATCATCTTCTACCAAAAAGCAGTCATAGCTTCAATGAAGAGGTATAAATTTGCTTTCAAATGTAAGCCATTACATTTATAAAGGGTAAAAGTGTACAATCAAGTAGTTTTCATACCTGATTCTTCAAAAATCATGGTTGTAATTCTTCAACAACTTCAAAATCATGCCTTTAGAAATGCATAGAAAATGGACATTTAAGGTGCATACATGTTCTACATGATCGTTAAAACATGATAAAATCAAGAAATCAGTTGTGATTTCAAAATCAAGAAATCAGTTGTCTTGATTTTCGTGATTTCGAAGGCATGCCGATCAAAACTCAACCAAAGGCCAAGGAATGGTGTCAACATTGACAAATAAGAAATAAGAACTACATATGATCATCTACACCATCGTTTCCACAAGGCAAGTCACTGTAATTTTCACCACATTATCAAAAGTCATGCCTGTGCCATGTCAGCATAAGTCAGTGGTCACGCCATTCAAAACTCAACAAATAATCAAAGGATGGTGTCAATGATGAAGCATAAACATCAAAAAGTGAAAAGGAGCATCAACATCACCAAAAACATCAGCCACGCCACAAGACTCATGCCATGATTTGGATCGTGGCTATCACACCACCAAAGGATCACCTAGCCCGATCATTTTCACACAAGGATGTTGCACATGCTATGTACATCATCAAAATGAAGAAAAACATAAGGCTAAGCCGAATATTGTATTTTCAAATCGCTTTCTTCATGAAAGGCTACTTACTACATGAACCAGAAGCCCAAATATCAAGGCCTTGATTCCAAAATCTTGTCGCTTCAAAGTGCTTTACATGACTTAGGATGGGTACAAGGTGCCTTAGAGTGACTCCTACATCAACAATAAGGCAACACATCAAACATCTTTATGCCTTATCTTTGACCAATGGCTTTGTTCTTGATGGTGCTTCTTCAAGGCGTGTCACTTGGTTAGATAAAATAAATGCATACTTACATCCTGCAAAAACTTAGATATAAGGTAGTCAACAAACATGTATGCATCATTAGTGTCTATTGGATATTCCAAGTACTGCCCAGGTAGTCTGGAGCCTAGTGGACTATCACATGTCGCATTGTCCACACATCAAAAACAGCACACAAAGTCAAGGAAATTCAAACATACATGAGTATTCAATGCACAAGTAATGATCCTCCTGTTCATGGATTGTCTAGTCTGGTCTCATCGGAAACTGATGCTGAGCTATTTGGCTCCCGAAGGAAACCGCTCAGTCTATTCTCAAGGCCATTTGGTCAATAGGGCCGCCCGAGTGTTCATCAATAGTCATTTGGGCCATCTGGTCGCGTTGACCGTGTGACTATGAAATCCAATAGAGTCATTTGGGCTATCTGCTTGCAATGATTTCTCGATTGTGAAGTGCAATATAGTCATCTGGGCTATCTAGTCGCAATGACCGCCCGATTGTTCATTTGGGCTATTTAGTTGCAATGACCGCCGGACTATGAAGTCCAAGATATCTGGCACAAAGGCCATCCAATGGGTCATCTGGCATCGTTGCAACCAAAATAGAAATCTTGCTCCTTGGGCTATCTGGCATCTTTGCCACCCAAAGCAGAGCATGTTCAACTTTCAAGTAACCATTATAGAAGCAAGATAATGATCAATTCCATTCCAAAATATATATGCAATGTAGAGGGCTAGAGGTACAATCCCTGCGTCTTGAATCTGTTTTGTTCACAAAGCGTCTATGCTTGTACTTCAAATACATATGGACGAACTGGTTCCTCATAAGCTCAAAGTATCTGTGGACAGTCCTTGAAGTACTCCTATGACAATCATTTCCCATCTAATGGCAAATAATCCAAATGATGTGGAAGATCCAACGGATAGCATACATTGTTGATCTTTCTCTCTAATATGAAAAGGTCTATATACCATCATTCCCTGACTTTGGCAATCCAAAGATGAAATCCATAGCGATACTCTCCCATAGAACATTCAACGGATGTAATAATCTTGCAAGCTTTTGTTGATCAAACTTGACCTTCTGACAAACCAAATTTTCTCAAACATATAACTCAATGTTCTTTTTTTTTTTTTTTCCAACTGGCCTTTAGCCCAGGATCCTCCCATAGTTACCAATTTTCACTGCCCATAGGTGGCCGCGTGTAGGCACTTAGTTTTCCTCTTGTAGGTGATGCCGCCCAGGAAGCACCAAGGGGGGTTTTGAATCTAAGGCCTTTTGGTCCTAAGCAAACACCTTCGCTGCTTGAGCTATCACCTCATTGGCTATAACTCAATGTTCTTTCTCATACTAGGCCAAAAGAAGTGGCTTCTCCCAAGCTTGAGTTGCAGTCTCTTTTGGCTTCAAGTTCTTTGCTACGCATAAACGGGTATACTTCATAAGAGAATCCAATACAATTCTTGAAATCCTCACCTAAGACATTTATAGACCACAGCGTGGTCTCCTTGGTTCAAGACTGCTCCAAAGCAATCTCATCACGTTCAACCACAAAAGGTCTAGAGTAACCAACACTGGTCCTTTGTTAGCATAAAATCTCAATGCTTCAAAGGATTCTTCTTCAACTTTGGTCTACAAAGATTCCCATGGCTTTCTTTGTCAAAACATGCAATGAGTTAATGACCACTGCAAACAACTTGATGGATTTCTTGGCATGATGTCGATCTAATGATCTTCAGGTTTCTCTGGCTTCTTGCTCGGCGTACGCTTACAAGGGAATGGAATGGGCATGGTTTCAGGGAAGGAACAGACGTACGCTCTAGATGGTACGGACGTGCGTTTGAATTATATGGTCGTACGCTTTCAGTTTAGAGAGATCTTTAATTGTGTAGGTGCAGCCACCCACTTAGATTCCTTGACAGTATAGCTGTACCCCTTGTTTAATGCTCTTTATGCTTAATTAATGCAGTTTATTCCTTTTTAAATGCCCTTTGCTCAATTTAATGTAGGATCTTGAAGTTGGTCCATGTTTTTGGCTCGGTCTCTTCTTGTACCACCTTTAGCCACCAATTCAAGGCAACATCCTTCAAGTGCATGCAAACCATACGAAGCTTGGACTTTTCGAAGAAGTCCTCTCCTCCAAAAGGGGCATCGAATTGCTTGACAAAAGATAAAGCTTTTTGGGTGTCCCGCCTACCATAAAAAGCATCGAACTTGACACTCTTCTCTCCCGGCTTGAAGTCCACTGTCACGTGCATCCCGCACTTGGATGCCACGTAGACATTCTGTACAGAAGGTGCAGGACCTGGGATGGTGAACTGGTCCCATGTGAGCCCAGTCCGGGACGAGTCAGCCAGGGATCCATCTCAGTCGTCCGAGGTCAGGTGTGCATTGTCCTGCACATGAGTCCAAGGTCAGGTGTGCAATGTCCTGCACAAGAAGCAGTGCCAGTCCGCGCTGTGAGTCTCCCTCTGGAATGATGTCAGATGTGCTGAGTATCTGGTTTGCAACTGGATGCCAGGCCTCTGTAGGCATGTAGGTTGCATGAAGAGATGGGGCCAGCCCATAGGGCTACCCCAGTGTAGGTGTTTGCATTGGCATAATTAGTATGGGCATGGGGGAGGCATAGAACCACCCCCAAGGGGCCAGGAGGGCCCAAGACTTTGCCCACCAGCCAAGGCAAGGGCTGGAGGGGCAGTCGGCCAGCTCCAGACCCTCTGGACAGGCAGCCGACAGAGGGTAGAACCCCTAACAGTAGGCGGCCAGGTGTGGGGGGGCAGCCCTACACCTCTACGCATGGTGCCCAGCAGCAGGCTGCTGTCCCAGATCATATGCGCAGGCTGGACAGTACTTGTCAAGTGTGAAAACACTTTTATAAAAGTGTGAACCCAATTTATTATTGAATTCAGTCGTGGGACTTCATAAAGCCAGCCGACTGCATGTTAGGAGGGGTATAAAAGCCCAAGTCATATTTCATTCATAGCATCTCATAATTCACCAAGAGCTCCAAGCAACCAAGGGCCAGGACAGCCAAGAACAGTGCTAAAGCTAAGGGGTGAAGGACTGAAGGTCAAGGGCAGGTTTTCCAGCCAAGAAAAGGTCAAGTACTCTTGTATTTGTTTCAGATTCACATCATTCTAATAAAGCAAATACACCATCCGTGGTGGGGGCCCTACAGAGGGTAATTGGGACCCAATACTGTGTCCTTCTCCATCTCCCCCTTCTCTCTCTATTTTCTGCACATCGTCTTTCAGTTTGTGCGTTAATTCCGTCGCGAAAAGACTGCTGTTTTCTGAGTTTTGAAGTACCGATTCCTTCTCCGAAGCTTCCGCATATTACAGTGGTATCAGAGCCTACTTCAAGGACGAAGATTCAGCAAAGAAAACCAGAAAATTTTTCGCTCGGGTGGTTGGTTTTTAGACGCCGGTGGACTACCCTTTTCGGAGTGACTCCTGTCCCTCGAAGGACGGTTGGTTTTTAGCCTCCGGAAGCCTCCGGAAGTCTCCCACACAGATAGTGGATGGTCAGATTGCGTTCCGGAAAGGAACTGCTTATTCCCGCTATGGCGAGCTTTGGCGACGAGAGAGAACCAGAACCATGGGACCAGAGTGCACCAGGCAGCCCAGCTAGGGCACCCGGCTTGAGTGTACAAGACATGTTCCAGCAGATGATGCGAGCAATCGCAGACCAGACAACCAAGTTGGACGAGCAGAAGGCGCGGATTTTGGCTCTGGAGGAGCGTTCTCGCTCTCCAGCGTCGCGTTTTCCATCTCCTCCTCCCTCTCCTTCCGTACCCCAGATACCAGATCCTCGTCACAGGGACCCTCTCGAGGGGTCACAGCCGCAGTCAAGCTCTTTGCTTGAGATGCAGATACGGGCATTGGAGATTCGACAACGAGAAGACGAAGCCATGCGACGAGTGGAACACGAGCGTTACCTCCAAGCTTTGGACGCCAGATTGACACCGGCGGCGCCCTCGAATCATTTTCCCGAGAAAATGAACTTCAGTAAGTATAATGGTAAACTCGATCCCACTACTCTGTATTCATGGTTACATCAATTTGAAGCTTACTTTGCCGCAGTTAGGAAATCAGATATTGACAAAGTGATCTTAGCCAGTTGGTATTTGGAAGGTGAGGCCATTCCTTGGTGGACTCAGTGGGCTCATGCCCACACCAGATCAGGTATGGCAGCTTATGGGTGGGACGAGTTCGTCCGTGACCTTAAGCAGCGGTTTTTACCGCCCCACTACCTTGAGCGACTCGAAGACGAGTTCAGGGGTGCGCGTCAGAATGCGCAACCAGTCCTTCAGTTTGCCAATAGAATTTCGACCTTGTGTCTACAATTAGGCTTATCTGATGCGGACAAGAAAGGGCAGTTCTTGTATGGCCTGGACACGCACATCCAATGGGAGGTGCGTATGTTTAGACCAGCCACCTTTGAGGACGCACTCTCGCTTGCGCAGAGTGCAGAAATGAAACACAATGGTGGCAAGCCCAAGACTTCCCAGCCGGCTTCTCCCAAGGCTAACGCCTCGGGGGGCAAAAGCCAGAACCAGACGGGGTCTTCCCCAGGACAGAGCCCGGGAGCCTCTGGCTCCAAGAACTCGAACAATGCGTCTAAGCTTACTCCAGACCAGAAAGCGGAGGCAGGCAAGACAGGTGGCAAGTTGAGTGCTGAGGAGCTTGCTCAGTACAGGAAGGAGGGTAGATGTTACTTTTGTCACACAAAAGGACATACTTCTCGGGATTGTCCGAAGAAGCCTCCAAAGCCCGCCGCCGCCTCCACAGCTTCAGTGGTGAGCACAGCTCCCACACAGACCCCAGTGGCTACCCCTAGTTCTTCAACCCCCGGTGCTTCAGTTGGAGCAATTATTAGCCGGGAGCTCGAAGATAAGCAGAAGGGCGCCCATGACCAGGAGTATGAGCGCAACGAATTGCTCAAGTCCTTTGGCTACATAGGTGGCCAGAGAGTCGTTGTCTTGTTTGACAGCGGCAGTACGGAGGATGTGATCACGGAAGAGGCCGCTAGGCGTGCCCGCTTCGAGCTCACTCCGGTGGACAAACAAGTTGAGGGATTTAGCACAGGTATGACTACGAGCGTCAAGTATGAAGCTCTAGGTGCTAAATTAGTCATTCAGGGCATAGAGTTTGTGCGTGATTTTATGGTTGCCCCTCTTGTAGGAGCAGACATAATTTTGGGGATCCAGTGGTTTCACAAGTTTCTTCCTGATGTCAAGTGGGACAAGCACACGTTCCAGATTGATCGGAATGTGTCAAACACCCCTGTGACCATTAAGTGTGAGCCAGGTATTCCAAACTTTCCGCTCATAAGCCACTTGCAGGCTAAGCGAGCAGTCAGGAAAGGCGCACAGTGTGCGATGATTTACATCTAGACCGCCCAGACGGTGGCCAGTGCTTCCGAGAAGTACTCGGCTCTCCACGAAAAGTTCCAGAAGATTTTTCTTCGGGACAGTCTCCCTCCCCAGCTTCCCCCGTCCAGACCGGAGGATCACAAAATTGATCTCCTCCCAGGCTCGGAACCCCCGAGCAAGTTTCCGTATCGCCTTTCTAAGGCAATGGAATCGGAGTTGGACCGCCAACTCCAAGAATTGTTGCAAGCTGGCTTCATCCGCCCCAGCGTGTCGCCGTTTGCAGCACCGATCTTATTTGTCAAGAAGAAAGATGGGTCTTCTCGGTTGTGTGTCGATTATCGTGCACTCAACAAGCTGACTATCAAGAGCAGATTCCCGATGCCTCGAATCGACTATATTCTCGAGAGGCTGAATGGAGCTAAGGTGTTCTCTAAATTGGATTTAAAGAGTGGGTACCACCAGGTTCGGATTGTTGAGGGGGACATCCCCAAGACAGCTTTCCGTACAGAACGGGCCCACTATGAATTTGTGGTCATGCCATTTGGTTTGACGAACGCCCCAGCTACATTTAACCGCATGATGATGCGTATTTTCCGGGAGTTGATTGGAGTGTGTGTGTTCATATTTTTGGACGACATACTCATATTTTCAGCTACAGTTGAGCAGCATGACATTGATGTGGAGAAAGTCCTTAGGTTGCTGGAAAGCAACGAGCTCTATATCAATGAAAAGAAGTCAGAATTTTATCTGTTCCAGGTACATTACTTGGGATATATAATCAGTGCCGAAGGCATTCGACTTGATCCGGCTAAAGTGGCCGAGATTGTTAACTGGGAAGTACCTCAGACTGCTTATGACATTAGATCATTTGTGGGTATATGCCAGGCATATTCCACCCACATTGATAAGTTTTCTGATCTCTCGGCAGACCTCACCGATCTGCTAAAGGGAGTGAAAACAAGGAGGCAAAAGATTCGAATGACTCCACGAGCGTTGGAGGCATTCCAGAACCTCAAGGTGGCTTTGTCTGAAGCGCCTTGTCTAGCCCTTGCCTCGTGGGACGAACCATTCCAGGTGATCACCGATGCGAGTAACATCGCAATTGGCGGTGTATTGCAATAGAATGGTCATCCAGTAGCTTACATGTCTCGTAAGTTACTGCCTGCCGAAAAGAATTACTCAGTCTACGATCGTGAACTCCTAGCAGTCATTCAGGCCTTGAAACATTGGAAACATTTCTTGTATGGCCGTGACTTCGAGGTTCGCACTGACCATCAGGCATTGCGCTGGATTCAGACAATGCCCAGTGCACAGTGGAGTGATCGACAGCACCGCTGGAGTCAGATATTCCAGCAGTTCGGTGGTATGATTGAGTACCTTCCAGGAAAGGCCAATCCAGTGGCCGATGCTTTGAGCAGGAAGGGACAAGTAGCTGCGATTCAGACCACTAGACTAGACCTTGTTGGTACAGGACTAGAAGACATGAAGCACACGTACGCGGATTCCGAGGAATTCGGTACTCAGTGGGAACAGGCATTGGATGCCACAGGACCATGCCATTTTCTGATACGCGATGGTTGGCTTTACTATAAAGGCCGACTGTGTGTCATGAAAACATTCCGGGCAGCTCTTCTCCATGATGCCCATGACGCCATTACAGGTGGTCATAGGGGCATGAATTCGACTCTGGAGAAGTTAGAACGGCAATACTATTGGCCAAAGATGAGGCGTGATGTGTTTACTTATGTACAACGCTGTGACATTTGTCAAAAGGTGAAAGCTCCTCGTGGAAAGAAGATAGGGTTGTTACAGCCTTTGCCAATTCCTGAGGGTCCTTTCCAAGACATTTCGATGGACTTTGTCACAAATCTGCCTCCCAGTCCGAGTAAGCGTAATACACAGTGTTTGACTATTGTTGACAGGTTCAGCAAATTTGTGATGCTTATTCCGTGCAGGGCCAATGTGACCGCCGAAGATGTTGCCCAGCTTTTTATTCGGCATTGGTACCCGATTGGTGGGATTCCTAGGACCATAGTGTCAGACCGAGATGCCAAGTTTACCAGTCACTTTTGGAGGGCATTGTTTGATAATTTTGGTACTAAGTTGAATTTTTCCAGTGCATTCCACCCACAGACAGATGGCCAGACAGAGATATACAACCAGTTGGCCTTTGATGTGCTGAAGTGTTATGTCCACGATCAGCAAGGTAAGTGGGAATCGTTTTTGCCTTTAGTTCGAGCTGTTCTGAATGACTCTTTTTCTTCAGCTATTGGCAGGACTCCATATGAGGCAGCGTTTGGAAGACCTTTCCAGTCGTTGTTAACCAGGACGTCGTCTTCAGTACCGGAGGCGAACAGAGTGACGGAGTCTTACCAGGAGATCCTAGAGTCCGTCAAAGACAGATTGGCTAAAGCGCAAGAGGCCTACACTCGACAGGCCAATAAAGACCGAAGGGACATGAAGTTTTCGGAAGGAGATTGGGTATATCTTCGGATTATGAAGCAAAGATTAAAGCAGGTGGGCAAGCGATGCCCAAAGTTGTCTTTCAGGAGCTTCGGACCATTCCCTATCCGGAAAAAGATTAATGAGGTGTCTATGCAGTTAAAGCTACCTCCGAGTTGGACTATGCATGATGTATTTCATGTCAGTTGGTTAAAACCATATGCAGGTCCACCCCCTTCAGAGGTCAAAGACGAAGCGGAACCAGACATCATTGATGAAGCCGAAGTAATGGTTCCAGAACAGATCCTTCTGCACCGTTTCAAGCATGGCTCAGGCCGAAGACTACGACAGTTCCTCACGAAGTTTCAGGACCGAGGAACTCATGAAGCGGTATGGCTCGACAAAGAATTTTTCGAAGATTATCCGGCTTTATTGACGGATTATTTGGAGGCTATGCAGCTTCCGTCAAGTTAAGCAGAAGGGGATGTCACGTGCATCCCGCACTTGGATGCCACGTAGACATTCTGTACAGAAGGTGCAGGACCTGGGATGGTGAACTGGTCCCATGTGAGCCCAGTCCGGGACGAGTCAGCCAGGGATCCATCTCAGTCGTCCGAGGTCAGGTGTGCATTGTCCTGCACATGAGTCCAAGGTCAGGTGTGCAATGTCCTGCACAAGAAGCAGTGCCAGTCCGCGCTGTGAGTCTCCCTCTGGAATGATGTCAGATGTGCTGAGTATCTGGTTTGCAACTGGATGCCAGGCCTCTGTAGGCATGTAGGTTGCATGAAGAGATGGGGCCAGCCCATAGGGCTACCCCAGTGTAGGTGTTTGCATTGGCATAATTAGTATGGGCATGGGGGAGGCATAGAACCACCCCCAAGGGGCCAGGAGGGCCCAAGACTTTGCCCACCAGCCAAGGCAAGGGCTGGAGGGGCAGTCGGCCAGCTCCAGACCCTCTGGACAGGCAGCCGACAGAGGGTAGAACCCCTAACAGTAGGCGGCCAGGTGTGGGGGGGCAGCCCTACACCTCTACGCATGGTGCCCAGCAGCAGGCTGCTGTCCCAGATCATATGCGCAGGCTGGACAGTACTTGTCAAGTGTGAAAACACTTTTATAAAAGTGTGAACCCAATTTATTATTGAATTCAGTCGTGGGACTTCATAAAGCCAGCCGACTGCATGTTAGGAGGGGTATAAAAGCCCAAGTCATATTTCATTCATAGCATCTCATAATTCACCAAGAGCTCCAAGCAACCAAGGGCCAGGACAGCCAAGAACAGTGCTAAAGCTAAGGGGTGAAGGACTGAAGGTCAAGGGCAGGTTTTCCAGCCAAGAAAAGGTCAAGTACTCTTGTATTTGTTTCAGATTCACATCATTCTAATAAAGCAAATACACCATCCGTGGTGGGGGCCCTACAGAGGGTAATTGGGACCCAATACTGTGTCCTTCTCCATCTCCCCCTTCTCTCTCTATTTTCTGCACATCGTCTTTCAGTTTGTGCGTTAATTCCGTCGCGAAAAGACTGCTGTTTTCTGAGTTTTGAAGTACCGATTCCTTCTCCGAAGCTTCCGCATATTACATCCACTTTACCAGAAAATGAAGTCTCCTTTGCCTTCCTTTCTCTTACTTGTTCCGAAGAGGTTGCATTCGAGAGAGCAAGCCTAGGGATAGCCTCGTGTCTATAGACCTGTTTCTTCTGAAATTGTGACTCCTTTGGCACAAAGGTAAGCTTTGGTGGCTGCAACTCCTTTGGCTTCGGTTGCTCCATCTTTGATGAAGTCTTCAAACATTTGAGCCCTTCTCTTGTCTTGTTCCCTTTTTGCTCTCCAAGCAAGGAATTCTTCATCTTTGAGCAAATGCCTGAATTGGTACTCTTAATGACAGGGCTATGGTTTCATGAGTAATGGATCGACGACCTTGGTTCCCTTAGTAAGTCTTGGATTGGCTTCAGAGTTGTTCCCTTCATTAGGCCCTTGGTTGCCCTCTACTCTCGACATGGCTCTGTCACCCCAAGAAAGATTCCTTAAAGGAAATCCTGCTTTGATACCATTGTAAGCCCAGCAGGGCGTGCCGTGACACATTCAACCACGTATCCAAGAGTTAGAAATATAAAGAGAAAAGGTAGAGAGAGGGAGAGAGAGAGAAGGGTTTAGGGAACTTTGCACAGTACACACACATTGAGCAGGGAAGATGCCCCGCTCCCTTTCAGAAATTTATTCAGGAATAATCCACGGGCTTATGAAGCCACGATCGATAGTGTACAGGGAGGTAACACTGTTTTCTCTTTTGGTTCACCCTTTACTCTCCTGCTTCTAGTGTGTTTTGGAATACTACACAACCACAAGCACAAAACCCTCCCACCCAACCCATGTTTTTTTCCCACTAATCAGCCTCCCATTGCTGCTGAAAATCAGCAGCCCAACATTCCCCCCTATTGCTCCAGATCTACTTCTCTTTGATGAGGATGCTATGGGTGATGCATTGGTTGAAGAGGATGCAATAGTTTGTGACTAGTGAACACATCTCATCATGCATCCCCACGTGTTAAAATTTAATATTAATTAAAAATATGTGTATATGTGTTTATTTATTTTATAAATGCACATGTATATATAGGTATACGTCTCTAAATATAATAAAACATAATATTATAGATAATATATATTTATGTGTGTGTGTGTGTGTGTGTGTGTGCACGTGTGCACATGAGAAAGAAGTGTGTTTGTGT